>NW_026111947.1:249366-278527 GCF_024679095.1 Eriocheir sinensis
ATTACCACTTGCAGCATCACCACCACCACCACCACCACAATCATCGACATCATTACCACTTGCAGCATCACCACCACCACCACCACCACCATCACCACCACCACCACCACCATCATCATCGACATCATTACCACTTGCAGCATCACCACCACCACCACCACCATCATCATCGACATCATTACCACTTGCAGCATCACCACCACCACCACCACCATCATCATCGACATCATTACCACTTGCAGCATCACCACCACCACCACCATCACCACCACCACCACCACCAATATCATCGACATCATTACCACTTGCAGCATCACCACCACCACCACCACCACAATCATCGACATCATTACCACTTGCAGCATCACCACCACCACCACCACCATCATCATCGACATCATTACCACTTGCACCACCACCACCACCACCACCACAATCATCACCACCACCACCACCACCACCATCATCGACATCATTACCACTTGCAGCATCACCACCACCACCACCACCATCACCACCACCACCACCACCACAATTATCGACATCATTACCACTTGCACCACCACCACCACCACCACCACAATCATCACCACCACCATCACCACCACAATCATCGACATCATTACCACTTGCAGCATCACCACCACCACCACCACCACCACAATTATCGACATCATTACCACTTGCACCACCACCACCACCACCACCACAATCATCACCACCACCACCACCACAATCATCGACATCATTACCACTTGCAGCATCACCACCACCACCACCACCACAATCATCGACATCATTACCACTTGCAGCATCACCACCACCACCACCACCATCATCATCGACATCATTACCACTTGCAGCATCACCACCACCACCACCACCACCACCACCACCACCACCACAATCATCGACATCATTACCACTTGCACCACCACCACCACCACCACAATCACCACCACCACCACCATCATCGACATCATTACCACTTGCAGCATCACCACCACCACCACCACCATCACCACCACCACCACCACCACAATCATCGACATCATTACCACTTGCAGCATCACCACCACCACCACCACCACAATCATCGACATCATTACCACTTGCAGCATCACCACCACCACCACCACCACCATCATCATCGACATCATTACCACTTGCACCACCACCACCACCACCACCACAATCATCACCACCACCACCACCACCACCATCATCGACATCATTACCACTTGCAGCATCACCACCACCACCACCACAACAATCATCGACATCATTACCACTTGCAGCATCACCACCACCACCATCATCATCGACATCATTACCACTTGCAGCATCACCACCACCACCACCACCATCACCATCATCATTGACATCATTACCACTTGCACCACCACCACCACCACCACAATCATCACCACCACCACCACCACCATCATCATCGACATCATTACCACTTGCAGCATCACCACCACCACCACCACCATCACCATCATCATTGACATCATTACCACTTGCACCACCACCACCACCACCACAATCATCAACATCATCACCACCACCACCATCACCATCATCATTGACATCATTACCACTTGCACCACCACCACCACCACCACAATCATCAACATCATCACCACCACCACCATCATCGACATCATTACCACTTGCAGCATCACCACGACCAGAGCCACCGTCACCTTTATCGTCATCATAACTTAATCTTAACTACGTTTCGATTATCATTTTCTTCTACTCTTTCACTCTCTCTTTTGATCATCTGGATTTTTTTTGATCACATTCACATTTTTCAACTCCCTCATGTCATTATTTCCCCTTTCCTTCACCTCCTCCACTTTTCACCGTCCGTTCATCTTTTTCTTCTCTTTGATTATTTCGCTCTCCTTATCGTCGTATTTTTATCTTTCCCACACTTTCTACCTCCTGATTCATGCCTTTATGCCTCACTTCCTCACCTCCTCTTTTTTACCTTTCCATTCACCTTTTACTATTTTTACTCTTATTTTCCCTTTGGGCATAAGTATTTTTTCTTGTCCACTTTTCACCTCTTCAATCATGGCTTCAATCCTATTTACTTCCTCCTACAACATTCTTCTTACTTCCCATTTCCTTTACCTCCTCCTACAACATTCTTCTTACTTCCCATTTCCTTTACCTCCTCCTTCCTACCTTTCGGCTCATCTTTTTCTCTTTTACTCCTTCCTCTCCTTCCTTTTGATCATCGTATTTTTTTCCCGTTACACACCCTCCTTCCACCTCCTTAGTATTTGTCATTATTTCCCATTCCATCTACCTCCTCCTCCTCCTCTTGCCTTTCGATAGCATAACGAGAGGGGTGGTGAGAAAAGAAAGGGTGAAAGTAAGGGTTAGGGGCAGGTCTATCTGAATGAGGAATGCAGCGCCCTCAACCTCCCCCGAGCTGTCTTTTCCCCGCTTCCTCTTTTTCTTCTGTCCATGCTTCCTTCTTTGGGTAACCGGGGGATTAATCCCCCCAGGGGTCCTGCGTCCCTGCCCTATGGCGAGCAGTCAGGCCAGCCCCTGATCTGGGCTGGCTGGGGGAAGGGTTTGGACCCTCTCCTCCACAAAAAAACTTACCTCAGCCAAAAACTAATTAAAAAGTAGAGGTGATGGTGGTGGTGTTAGAGACGTTCTGGAGTGTTATTGAGTATTGCTTCTTCGTTTTTTTTTTTTTGTTTGTTTGCTTTTAGTTTGTTTCTTCTTTGTTTCTGGTATATTTCTAGTTTGTTTCTCGTTTCTCTCTGGTTTGTTTGTTGTTTGTCTCGTGTTTGTTTCTGGTTTGCTTTTTGTTTGATTCTGGTTTCTTTCTTGTTTCGATCGTGTTTTGATACATTTTTGCATAAGTAGTTTTTGGTCTTTTGGGTTAAGATTCGTTTTAGCAACATGCCAGTATTTCATTACCTACCTTATGAAACATCACTAGCTCTTCATATATCTTTTCTACAAACGTTCAACAATCATGGAAACGCTTTCAAAATCCACTTCAAGGACTTTTTTTTTTTTATTGCTGAAAATAGGGAATATTATTCACGAAAGCGTAGCCTCCTCTGGCGGCGGCGGTCCAGCGGTGTTGGGAGAAATACCTCCTCGCAGAAATAAGTCGCATATGTGTGTGTTGGGGGGGGTCCAGGGGGGCCCCCCTGGTTAGAAGGGGGGCGATGGGGGCGAGGCCCCCCCCCCGATGGATGTCAGGTCGTAAGTGCGGTTGCAGTAGTTTAAATATGCTTCCGCACCCAAAACCCCCGATTTCTCACGGGTCCCCCAAGTTTAACCTCACTGCGAGCTATTTTGCGGCTGCGGCGGCGGGCCCACATAAGGCAAGTCAATCTTTTAGTCAATTCTGTAGAAAAATACTGCCTCCATGATAAACAGCATTATATTTTGTCCAAAAATAAGCAGTCAGCATTTCGAAATTAGTAACGTCATTAAAACGAATCTTTACCGTCATTTTTTTTTTACATTCTTTAGAAATATCAGTGCTTAGTTGAGGTTTTTTTTTCGTTTAGTAGTTCAGTTTTATGTCAAGTACACGTTTTATCTTCATCATCTTTTATTGTGTTTTGCTTTTGTAGTTTTATTTCGCAATGAGTTTTTTTTCCTTTGGATCTCGTGCTGTTTTTTTTGTTTCGAGTATTCCAGATTTTTTATTCAGTTTTTAAAGTAAGTTTTTTTCATCATTTCTGCGTTTTTGTTCTCTTTTTCACCAAAGTCTTCAGTGATTGATATATTTTTACTCCCCTCATTATTTTCTGCTTCAGTAATTTATTTTTATTCCAATATTTGAACTTTTTTTCGTTTTCTTTCCTTTTCTTTAATTCTTTCTCTTCCTTTATTTGTGTCCATCTATATTTCTTTTTCTTTCGCTTTCTCTCATTTCAGTGGTTCTTTCGGTGTACCTTATGTGTTTTTCATATATTTCCCCCGACACCTGAATTCCCGCCCTGTTCCCGTAGCTCAAATGTTCCTGCGGGTATTCCAGGACTCCTCTTTGGTGCAGGATTCCTGTTGGGGCTCTGAAATTCCTGTAGGATATCCCGAATGACCGCTTTTATTACCACCTCGTTCTCCTTCTTTCCTTCTCTTCTCCCCGCCCTCCTTCTCTTCACCCTTTTCTCTTCGTCATCGCTTTTTCATTATTTTCGTTTCCTTTTTTCATTCGATTTCCTTTCCTTGCTTATTCTTTTACTTCGTTTCCTTTTTTTTCTTTTTTCATTTCGTCTTTTCTCCAATTTTCTTTCATTTCTAATTTTTCTTTACGTTTCTTTCTCCACTCGCCTTTTTCTTTCCTTCATTTCTTTTCTTTTCTATTTTTTTTCTTTTTCTTGCTTTTTCTTAGGTTTCTTTCCACCATTTTCTTAATTTTCTTTTAGCTCTTTCGTTCTTTTCCACTTTTCCTCGCTTGCTTTTTTTTACTTTTTCTTCATTTTGTATTCCTCTGTAATTAGTTTTTTCTCCTTTCCAGCTTTTCGTTTATCATTTCTTCTTCGCTTCCTCTCCTTTTCCTCCTCCTCAACCTTTTTTTCTTTTCTCATCCTTTCACTTTTTCTTTCCATTATCATTCTGTTTTCTTTTCCATTTTCTCTATGAATCATTTCTCTTCCCTCCATTTCTCTCCAGTGATCATATTTCCTTTTCGCATTTTTCGCACTTTCCTTTTCGGTCTTTGCATGTTTCCCTCTCTTCCTTCTCTCCCTCCCTCTCTTCCAATATTTAACCTAACCCTTTCCTACCTCTCACCCTCCTTTCCTTCCTTCCCTCCATCCCTCCTTCCTTCTTTCCGTTGATTTATTAACATTCTTTTTTTTCTACCTCTGATTTATTTTTTTCAGTTATTTGCATAAATTATCACTATATATCTTTCTTTATATTTATACATCTATCTTTGTATCTATCTATCTATCTACATATCAATCTATTTATTTACGTATCTTATTACAGGGTTGTCTTTTCCTCTCATCACAATATATCTTCTGTAATTTTTCCTCCTTACTCTCGCCTCCACACACGTGTTCCTATCATCCCTCCCTGCTTTCCTCCATCCCTCTCCAATATTGCTGTTTTTCTCTCCATTTTTCGTGGTCTGGCACCGGCACTATCTCCTCCTCACTCACCTGCTTTCCTCTTCCTCCTCCTTTGTCCTTCTCTCCCTTCCTCTCTTCTACTTTTGATACTTCGTCTTTCTCACTTCTTTTCATCCTTCATTTCCCTGCAGCTTTTCCAATATATGATTTCCTTCTCCCTCCTTTCCTCCTCTTCTTCTCTCTCCTCTCCCTTTTCTTCACTTTCTGTACGCCCCTCCCTCTGTTCATCTCATCCTTTATTTTCCCCGCAACTCTCCCTTTCTTCTCCCTCCTCCCCCCTCTGTTCTCCACTGTAGATATTATTACTTCTCTCTCGTTCTGTCTATCTCCTCTTCCTTCCCTTCCCTTTTCTCCACTTTAGATATCCTCCCTTTCTTCCTTCCTCTATTCCTCCGTTTCTCTCCAACTCTTCCATCAACAGAACCTCTCCCTCTTTCCCTCTCATTCCTTCCCCCTCCTTCCTCCCTCTGCATCCTTGACCTCTCCTCCTTTCCTCTCCTTCCTTCTCCCTCCTTTTCCTCCTCCTCCCTCACACCGCAGATAAACATACCTCTCTTCCCGTCTCCTTCCCCCCTCCCTTCCCCCTTGCATAATCCTCCCATTCATTCATCACGCAGGCAATCTCCCATTTCTTAAGACTAAAGTTGCTACTAATTGCGCCAGGTGAGCTCCCCTTGACCCCCCATCCCCCTTCTCCCATGCTTACCTGACCGGCATACCTCCCTCCCCAACCCTTCCCTTTCCTTCCATCCCCTTCCCTTTCCATCCCTTCCCTTCCCATCCCTTTCCTTCCCATCCCTTTCCTTCCCTTTCTTTCCTTGCCCTGCCCTTCCCTTCCATTCTCTCCCTTCCCGTCCAATTTCCTCCTCTCTCCTTCCCTTCCCTTCCCATGCTTTCCTGGTGGCCCCCTCTCTTCCCTTTCTCTTCCCTTCCCTTCCTCCTTTCTCTCCCTTCCCCCTTCCTCATACTACCCTACGACTTGCCTCCCTTCACCACCTTCCTCTTCTTCACTTCCCCTTCCTTATCGTTAGTAAGCGACTCCCCCATCTTTTTCCTACCCCTTCTTTTAACTTTCCTCCCCTCCCCTTCTCTCCCCCTTCCCATAAGTATCTTCTCCCCTCTCCCTCCTCCCACCCTTTTCCATCCAAGTCATACTAACCTTCCCTCGCCTTCTTTCTCCCTTCCCATAACTACCTGCTCCCCTTCCTTCCCTCCCTTCTTACTCACCATTCTTTAAACTGTCCTCCCTCTCTCTCCCCCTTCCCATACGTATCGTCTCCGCTCTCCCGCCTCCCACCCTTTTCCATCCAAGTCATGCCCTCCTCGCCCTCTCTCCCCTTCCCATAACTTCCTTCCCCTTCCTTCCCCCTTTACTCACCATTCTTTAAACTTTCTTCCCTCTCCCCCTTCCCCATTACTATCCCCTCCCTCCTTTTCCCTTTTTGTGTATTTTGTGTATTTCCTTCTATTCCTTTTCCATTCCTTTCTTTTCCTTCTTCTCCCCTTTACAATATTCACCTCTTCCCTCCCTCCTTCCTTTCTTTACTTTTCCCCTCCCCTTTCTCCCCCCTCCCTTACCTATCTGCTCCCCTCTCCCTCCTTTCCCTATCCTTTAATAATCCTTACCTAACTGATCCCTTCCCCTCCCCTCCTTTTCCCACCCCATTCTTTATACATTCCCCCTCTCCTACTCCCTCCCTTCCCATGCCTACCTGCTTCCCTTTCCCTCCCTCCACCCCCGCCACCTGGAGGACACAGGCATCACTGGGCACACCTGGGCACGTCAGTCACCACCTGACAGCGTCGGGGCCGGGGACTAAAAATGGGGCACAACTTAGGTATCCGCTGGGACATTTTATTGCCTGCAAATTTTGTTCCGTGGTTAGAATTATTATTGACAACAAAGGTTTTGTTTTTTACGTGTCAAATTTGTCTGTTATTGTCTGTCTGTCTGTCTGTCTGTCTGTATGTGTGTGTGTCTGTTCGTATGTATGTGTGTGTGTGTGTGTGTGTGTGTGTGGGTGTGTCTGTATATATGTGTGTCTCTGTCTGTATGTATGTATGTGTTTGTTTGCATCTCTCTCTCTCTCTCTCTCTCTCTCTCTCTCTCTCTCTCTCTCTCTCTCTCTCTCTCTCTCTCTCTCTCTCTCTCTCTCTCTCTCTCTCTCTCTCTCTCTCTCTCTCTCTCTCTCTCTCTCTCTCTCTCTCTCCTACTATCCATATCAGACCCGATGACATACCGTTTCTCGCAAATATCTTTCAAACGAAGACTCGGATCAGCATGGGACTGTGACACAGACTGTTTCACACACTCCGCTAATTTTTGACGCTATTGTGCATTGCCAGATGCGGTTAATTATGGCGTTTACTCCTGACTGTGATGGCAACACCTGCGTGAGCCACTTACACATTCAAACAGGTGAGGCGTGACGTATTTGTGACGTGTATCACCACCTCCACCTGGCCTCCCTCTCTCCATCCTCCCTCTCCCTCCTCTACTCCTCCTTCTCCCCCTCTCTCCCCCGCCCTCTTTCTCCCATACCCCCCCTCTCTTTTCTCTCTCTCTCTCTCTCTCTCTCTCTCTCTCTCTCTCTCTCTCTCTCTCTCTCTCTCTCTCTCTCTCTCTCTCTCTCTCTCTCTCTCTCTCTCTCTCTCTCTCTCTCTCTCTCTCTCTCTCTCTCTCTCTCTCTCTCTCTCTCTCTCTCTCTCTCTCTCTCTCTCTCGGTGTAGTACATGCGATGTGAAGCTTTGCACACATATGACTGGTCTACAGTGGCGGATAACTAGAATATATGCCAAGTATGGTCTGGTGTTTTCTGCACGACCCTGATTCCTGTTCCACCACTGGATGCTGTATGAGTTTATAGTTTGTTTGGCAATACACCCATTGAAAGTTATACGAGTATATGGCCCTCTTTCCTTTAGGCTACGTTGAGCGTATGATGGGATGATGGGATTGACGGAAATAGCAGAGACGGAAATCATTTATAGAAAATCAGAAAAAAGACAGAAGGAATAAGGTGGAATTGAAGAGAATTCATTGCAGAGTAAAACGTGAAACAAGTTGGAATATATGAAAATTTTATTCTGATGTTAGGAAAAGACTGCCATATACGATATGGGTTCATGTAGATATGCTAAAAAGTCATAGCACACAAAAATAGTCAGCGAGTATATAATGGGTGAATTAAAAATGCAAATAATGTTACTTCAGTATTCATCACCATCGACAAACAGGTCATCCTCGTCATCACTGTTGATGCTGATGCAGACGGCTTATAATTTTTATTTATCTGCCATTAATTCAAGTCATACGTGTGCATGTATTCATATCTCGTGTACATCACAAGAGAGAGAGAGAGTATTGAGGAGAAAGACGGCGAAGGAGGAGGAGGGTAGGAGGAGGGAAAGGAGGGAATGGGAGTAAAAGCCAGGGGTGGAGGTAGGTGGTGGATACACGTCACAAATACGTCACGCCTCACCTGTTCGAATGTGTAAGTGTCTCACGCAGGTGTTGCCATGCTGATCCGAGTCTTCGTTTGAAAGATATTTGCAAAAAACGGTATGTCATCGGGTCTGATATGGGTAGTAGTCTAGCGTATATAGTACAAAAGCTTTTTTTAACTGTATCGTTTCAAGGTAGGAGTTAATTCATTTGCTTCATCCTCTTTCCCTCTGTCCTTAATCAGCTTCCGGGAATATTGCGTCTTTTTCCCATTTCTTTGCATCTCTTAGCACCATTTCCTTTGCTTAATTCTTGCCTGAGATTACACTTGTTATATATTTCACGTATTTGGTTCTTTCATTGGGTACTCATTGTGCATGTTTCTTACTTTTTTTATTACCTGGACGCTCACGTTTTTTTTTCATGTTACACCGTTTATTCATGCGTTTTTATTTTTCACCTTTTAATCACACTCTTTACATTTTCACCTTTTATTCGGACTTCTCTTTCACTCTTTTATTCATAATTTTTACATTTTGCTCTTCTGTTCATATTCTTTTTACCTTTTATTCGTTTTTTTTCATATTTCTACATCTTACCTGCCCGGCCTCGGTTACCTGAGGAGTGCAATACAGGCAGACTTCGTGCTCTAATTACTTTCCTCACGCCCAAGGTCAACATACATTTTTTTTCTAACTTTCGTACCATTTTTATTTTTGTCCGTAACGTTCGCTCAGTTCCGTTTTTTTTTTTTCCTCCGTGCAGCGCCGAGTGCCGGTGTTTTCCTCGTGTGTGACTCTTCTTGTCTCTAAGTTTTACCCCTTTAATAAGAGGACAGGACCTTTGCAAAAAGGCGGCCATGTAAGGGGGGCCAAAAATTCAAAACTCGGGGCGGTTGTAGGGACGCCTCCGTCGCCGCCACAGCCACGGGTATCAGCCGGCGAGCAGCGACGGAGACACGGGAACCCCGGACAGGCGCCCAGTAGCAGCCCGCAGCAGGACCCAGGCGAGCTGCCAGACGGTCAACTTAACCGGCGGACCGGAAGGGCGGGCCGGGCCGCTCACCCGAGGAGGACTGGCGTGTGTCTGTGTGTGTGTGTGACTCGAGCTGCTCTGTTTGGTTTAACTTGTTCCGTTTGAAAGTCTGCGGATATGTGTTTTATTTTTACTTTACCTAAATATGGGACGAGTTTATGTGCGTTCTCGTGTTTTTTTTCCTTATACGTGTGTGTGTGTTTGTGTGTGTGTGTTTGTGTGTGTGTGTGTGTGTGTGTGTGTGTGTGTGTGTGTGTGTGTGTGTGTGTGTGTGTGTGTGTGTGTGCGTGTGCGTGCTTATATCGGTATCATGTGTTTTCTGTTTGCATATTTGCTGTATTCTCGTGGGCGTGTACTGTTAACTAGAACTGTTTTTTTTTGTGTGTGTGTATATATATTGATATCTTTTTTGTGTGTATTTGTGTTTCTCTCTGATTTTTGGTGTTTTTGTCCCCCTCTGTAATTTTTGTTTTATTAACAAGGAACAAAAAAACACCTCAATTGTGCAAGATTTTATCGTGGGTACTTTTTCGTCAACTTGAGTCATATCATTACAAAAGTACAACATTAAAGCAAGCGTGTGTAGGCGAGATAACATTAAATATTCAGAAAGTTCCCCACCAAAGATTTTAATTGTATTTTTTCATTTACAGGAGAAAGGTGGGTTTTGTGTGCCTTCATGTCGCCGCGTCATGTAAGTGTTGAAGTGTGTGTGTGTGTGTGTGTGTGTGTGTGTGTGTGTGTGTGTGTGTGTGTGTGTGTGTGTGTGTGTGTGTGTGTGTGTGTGTGTGTGTGCGCGCTTGACACCACATATCCACCTCCTTTTCCTCTTTCTTCAACCCCTTCACCACCACCATCACCATCACCCAACCGCCACCTCCATCTCTTCCTCCACATCTCCGCCACCACAACCCATCCACCAACCGCCACATCCATCTCTCCTTCTACTTTTTCGACTACCTCCACTTCCTCCTCGGTCGATTACTCCAAATTCTTTGAACTGCAAACCAACTCAAGAACTAGAAATAACGGTTTAACCATTCAGTCGAGTCGATGTAACACAGACATTGGAAGGAGTTTCTTTTCAAACCGAGTCATCCGCCACTGGAACAATCTTCCCTCAGAAGTAGTAAACGCGAATACCATCAACTCCTTCAAATATAGAATCGACCGTCATTTCGCTGCGTCGGGAGTAAACTGAATAACGAGGTGCTTTCATCTGATTCTCAATATCGAGGTGCTTTCATCTGATTCTCAATATCGAGGTGCTTCCATCTGTTCCTCAATATCGAGGTGCTTTCATCTGCTTCTCAATATCGAGGTGCTTTCATCTGATTCTCAATATCGAGGTGCTTTCATCTGATTCTCAATATCGAGGTGCTTTCATCTGCTCCTCAATATCGAGGTGCTTTCATCTGCTCCTCAATATCGAGGTGCTTTCATCTGATTCTCAATATCGAGGTGCTTTCATCTGCTCCTCAATATTGAGGTGCTTTCATC
This sequence comes from Eriocheir sinensis, assembly GCF_024679095.1. Taxonomy (NCBI): domain Eukaryota; kingdom Metazoa; phylum Arthropoda; class Malacostraca; order Decapoda; family Varunidae; genus Eriocheir; species Eriocheir sinensis. The sequence goes on from NW_026111947.1 coordinate 260,476, forward strand.
TGCTCCTCAATATCGAGGTGCTTTCATCTGCTCCTCAATATCGAGGTGCTTTCATCTGCTCCTCAATATCGAGGTGCTTTCATCTGCTCCTCAATATCGAGGTGCTTTCATCTGATTCTCAATATCGAGGTGCTTTCATCTGCTTCTCAATATCGAGGTGCTTTCAGCTGATTCTCAATATCGAGGTGCTTTCAGCTGATTCTCAATATCGAGGTGCTTTCATCTGATTCTCAATATCGAGGTGCTTTCAGCTGATTCTCAATATCGAGGTGCTTTCATCTGATTCTCAATATCGAGGTGCTTTCATCTGCTCCTCAATATCGAGGTGCTTTCATCTGCTCCTCAATATCGAGGTGCTTTCATCTGCTCCTCAATATCGAGGTGCTTTCATCTGCTCCTCAATATCGAGGTGCTTTCATCTGCTCCTCAATATCGAGGTGCTTTCATGTGCTCCTCAATATCGAGGTGCTTTCATGTGCTCCTCAATATCGAGGTGCTTTCATCTGCTTCTCAATATCGAGGTGCTTTCATCTGCTTCTCAATATCGAGGTGCTTTCAGCTGATTCTCAATATCGAGGTGCTCTCATCTGATTCTCAATATCGAGGTGCTTTCATCTGATTCTCAATATCGAGGTGCTTTCATCTGCTTCTCAATATCGAGATGCTTTCAGCTGATTCTCAATATCGAGGTGCTTTCATCTGATTCTCAATATCGAGGTGCTTTCAGCTGATTCTCAATATCAAGGTGCTTTCATCTGATTCTCAATATCGAGGTGCATTCATCTGCTCCTCAATATCGAGGTGCTTTCATCTGATTCTCAATATCGAGGTGCTGTCATGTGCTCCTCAATATCGAGGTGCTTTCATCTGATTTTCAATATCGAGGTGCTTTCATCTGATTCTCAATATCGAGGTGCTTTCATCTGCTCCTCAATATCGAGGTGCTTTCATCTGATTCTCAATATCGAGGTGCTTTCAGCTGATTCTCAATATCGAGGTGCTTTCATCTGATTCTCAATATCGAGGTGCTTTCATCTGATTCTCAATATCGAGGTGCTGTCATCTGCTCCTCAATATCGAGGTGCTTTCCTCTGAGTCTCAATATCGAGGTGCTTTCATCTGCTCCTCAATATCGAGGTGCTTTCATCTGATTCTCAATATCGAGGTGCTGTCATCTGCTCCTCAATATCGAGGTGCTTTCATCTGATTCTCAATATCGAGGTGCTTTCATCTGATTCTCAATATCGAGGTGCTTTCATCTGCTCCTCAATATCGAGGTGCTTTCATCTGATTCTCAATATCGAGGTGCTTTCAGCTGATTCTCAATATCGAGGTGCTTTCATCTGATTCTCAATATCGAGGTGCTTTCATCTGATTCTCAATATCGAGGTGCTGTCATCTGCTCCTCAATATCGAGGTGCTTTCATCTGATTCTCAATATCGAGGTGCTTTCATCTGCTCCTCAATATTGAGGTGCTTTCATCTGATTCTTAATATCGAGGTGCTTTCATCTGCTCCTCAATATCGAGGTGCTTTTTATCTGATTCTCAATATCGAGGTGCTTTCATCTGCTCCTCAATATCGAGGTGCTTTCATCTGCTCCTCAATATCGAGGTGCTTTTTATCTGATTCTCAATATCGAGGTGCTTTTTATCTGATTCTCAATATCGAGGTGCTTTCATCTGCTCCTCAATATCGAGGTGCTTTTTATCTGATTCTCAATATCGAGGTGCTTTCATCTGCTCCTCAATATCGAGGTGCTTTTTTATCTGATTCTCAATATCGAGGTGCTTTTTATCTGATTCTCAATATCGAGGTGCTTTCATCTGCTCCTCAAGCCCCAAGTGGCGGTCGAGCAGATTAAATCACCCAAGCGGGCGACCTCGTAATGAGCCAATAGGCTTTCTGTTGCCTGCATTTCCATGTTTCCTCCACCACCACCCTGCCAATACCGTCACCTCTTCCTCCATCTCTTCCACCACCTCCACCTTTTCCTCCACTTCCTCAACCACCACCACAGCACCTTTATCTCTTTTCCTCCACTTCCTTTATCACATCCATCTATCCCTCCACCTTCATTTCTTTCTCCACTCCCTCCACCACCATTCTTCCCCCCTCTTTCTTCCACCTCCTCATCCGTCACACTCTTGCCACGCAGTCACCCAACGGAGAGACGGGTGACGAAGTGTATCAGATGGGTGAGAAGGTTGATGACGAGTAGGTGTGAAGTGGATGACGAAGAGACGTAGTAGGATGTAAGTGCTTTGTAGGTGGATGAATGTTAGTGCGTGAGATGGCTGAGGTTAGTGGGAAGTCGTGGGTTGGGCTAGATGGGTGAGGAAAGGAGTTGATGGGTGAGAAAAGACAGGCATATAGGGTGTTGGGACTCGGGGAGGAGGTTGGAGGGTGGTGGGGGTCCTGTAATCGTGGGAGCTATTCCTCTTCATTAAGTTCTTCATAATTAAGTGTGGAAGCAATTGCTCTAGGCCTGTGCTGAGAGAGAGAGAGAGAGAGAGAGAGAGTTATCACTCCACCCGAAAAACAAAACAAAACAAAAAATATAAAGCTTCCAAGACACCGTTTTCTTCCATCTGTTTACACACGAAAAAAAACGAGATGCGTTTCTGAAGGGGTGACTGAAGTGGTCTCTGGGGCACACCACGTCGTCTGCTTCACTGCTGCATAATCCATTTCCATTAGACATTCCCGTCCACCTTAACTTACGTAAGTGCTTGAGAAAATTAAATTGCCTGAAGCCGTACATTTCGTTGTTGAAGTGTGTTGTTACTTCTGAGGGAGGCGGTGAGAAAGGGAGGGAGAGGAGGAGGAGGAAGGTGGAGAAGGGAGGAGCTATGTAGGAGGGTGATGAGGTGTGTGGTGAGGGACAAGAAAAATATGTAAAGTGGAAGAAAGAAAAAGAAAAGGTGATGAAAAAGGGAGTGAATCAGAATGATGCTGTTCGAAGATTTAGTAAGAGGAGGAAAAGAAGGAGGAGATGTGAGACAAGAGATAAGAGAAAGAAAAAGCAAAGAGTTCTACAGGAAAAGTAAAGCGGAGGAGGAGGAGGAGGAGGCCTGAGAAGCAGGAGAAACAGGGAGAGGTGATAGATACCTTGAAAAGCGAGATAAGTTGAGGAGGAGGAGGAGGATGTATAGATGAAGGAGGAAGAGGAGGAGGAGGAGGAGGAGGAGGTTGGAGGTGACAAGTGGCTTCATCGGGAAGAGTGGCGTGAAGCAAGGCCGTCTGGAAGGGCCACGCGAGAAGGGGCAGGAAGACGTAGCAACATAGTCAAGGTGTGGCGGTCACTCCATGGCGGCGACGACCTTACTGACTGACTGACTGACTGACTGACTGACTGACTATGGTATTTTCGTACTTACTGACTGACTGATCGACGGACTGATTGACTGACTGATCATTTGACAAGGTGACAGTTTGGCTAACTACTTGACTAGCTAGCTGATAGACACTAGTTTACTTATTGACTGACTAATTGGCCGATGATGCCGGCGACGAGCTCACTCACTAACTGATTTGTTGGCTAACTGACTGAGTGACTGAGTGATTGGCTGGTTAACTAATTGCCTAGTTAAGTGTTAAGTTACTGGCTTACAGACTGACTGCCTGAATGATTGACTGACTGATTGGCTAATTTACTCGCCTACTGATTTACTGACTGTCTGCCTGCATGTTGGTTTGTTGGTCAGTGGTGGTGATAGGAATAATGATAATAATGATAATGATAATGATAATAATAATAATAATAATAATAATAATAATTATAATAATAATTATAATAATAATAATAATAATAATAATAATAATAATAATAATAATAATAATAATAATAATAATAATAATAATAATAATAATAATAATAATATAACTGTTATTATTATCATTATTATTAATGTGTGTGTGTGTGTGTGTGTGTGTGTGTGTGTGTGTGTGTGTGTGTATTATTATTAATTGTATTGTTATTATATATTAGCTTTTCTTACATTGGTGTTGGTGTTCCTGGTCTGGTTTTTGTTTTATCAATAATCATTACCGTGTTTGTTACTTGTCATTATAATATTGAAGTTCTTTATCACTATTATAATATTAAATGTTCTCTTTATATTACTATCAGATCAGTGCTTATCGCTTTTTTTTCCCTTGAGCTGCTTTCTTAACTGTACAAAAACATGATTATTTTTCTTTAACTATCACATTTTTTTTTTATCTGTTACCATGTTTTATTTGCGCCATTACCTTTTTTCTATAATCTTTATTGCCGTTATTTCGAAGCTTTCAGTTTCTTTCGTCGGTATTTAAAGCAGGGGTGAAGGGGGCACCAACATGAAGGAATTAGCAGAAAATGGTGAAGGAAGAGGAACAAAAGAAAAGGTAGGAAATATTAAGGAAACAGTGAGGGCCAATGCGCAGCTAAAGGGTATGCTCCCATTATGTACAGATGTTCCATTATATATTAAATAATCAGTAACCAGAAAATAAAAATAATTATCTTGAGCTTCACCTTCGTCATTCACCATCACCTTCATCACTAGTCCCCGTGACTGTATGTCGGTTATCACCATCCTTCCCACTCCCTGCTAACTGGCTCAACACAAAGGTACGCAACACACCTGTGGAGGGGACAGGTGCCAAGGTGACTGAAGGGCGTAAGACGCACCGCCCTTTCCTCTCCTCCTTGATCCTTCCCTCCTACTCCTGCTTCCTTTTCTTTATTTTTCCTCCTTATCCGTCCCTAATTCTTCTCTTTCATCCCTTCATGGTTCTCCCTTGCCTTGTTTTCTTCATTTTCTTTATCTCTTTCTACTGCTTCTTTCATTCCTTCTTTCCTCCTCTCTCCCTTATTCTTCCTTCAATATCTCCTTTCTCTCTTTATCTTTCCCTACTTCTTTCATGCGCTCACCTATTCTTTCTTCTTCATTATCTACCCTTCCCTTTACCTCTTCCTATTTCTTTTCTTTCGTACGCTTTCTTCTCTCCTCTCTCCCTCATTGTTTCTTCGTTATCCCCTTCTTTATATTTCCTGTCTGGTGCTCCTCGTTAGTAAGTTTTGTTTTCTTTTGTTTCCCGTTCCTCGTCGATCAGCCTTCCTTCCCTTCCTTTCTTCCCTTTTTTCCTTTCTTCTTACCTTCTTTATCTTCTATTTTAACGCATATTTCCTTGCTTCCCTGCCTGTTAGTCCTTTTTCTACACTTATCCTTTTTCCTTCTTCATCTTCTCTCCTAATGGTTAACCTGTTTACCTGTTGCTTCACCTGTGTTTTAGCCAATTATCCACCTGTTGGTGTGTTCTGTTTTTAGCTTTTGTGTGGTATTTTTTTTAATGTTATGTTTGTGTTTGTATTTGTATGGTATTTTTGTGCTTTCTACTTTATGTATATCTTGTATCTACTGAATGTTTTTTGGTGTGTTTTGTGTATATAGTTTATTTAATTATAAGTACTCTTTTCATCTATTTACGTAATATGTATTTTTAGTCTCATGTACGTCTCTGTCTATTTAAAATATATATATATATATATATATATATATATATATATATATATATATATATATATATATATATATATATATATATATATATATATATATATATATATATATATATATATATATATATATATATATATATATATATATATATATATATATATATATATATATATATATATATATATATATATATATATATATATATATATATATATATATATATATATATATATATATATATATATATATATATATATTTATATATAGATATATATAGATATATATATATATATATAGATATATATATATATATATAGATATATATATATATATATATCTCTCTCTCTCTCTCTCTCTCTCTCTCTCTCTCTCTCTCTCTCTCTCTCTCTCTCTCTCTCTCTCTCTCTCTCTCTCTCTCTCTCTCTCTCTCTCTCTCTCTCTCTCTCTCTCTCTCTATATATATATATATATATATATATATATATATATATATATATATATATATATATATATATATATATATATATATATATATATATATATATATATATATCGTAGCGTCTTTTATTATGGTTTATATATATTTAATTTTATATTTATATTTTTTAGATAAGTCTTGGGGAATTACGTACATTTTTTTAAGCTAGTATTGAGCTTGTTAACCCGTCCGCTGCGATTGGCTGGATTTGGCCTTCCTAGTAGCCTGGTAACATTATACTGCCAGGTCTTTCTCTTGCCTCTGTGGTGGATAGTGGAGTGTTTCCATGTGGTATTGGTGTGCTGGATATCCCTCCCATGGTGCAGGACTTTACATTTCTTCATTGAATTGTAACAGCCACTTTTGCTCCATTCCAGTAGCTTGGTGAGGTCTAACTGTAGAAAATCCGCATTCAAGGGGTTAATTAATATGGTAAGAAATCAACGTTGGGAAAATATGAGAACATGAATAGACACGCTCATAGACAGGTAGAAAAAGGGAACAAATGAGGCTTAGGAAGGAGAGGTTAAATTATTTTATGTTTTCTTCGTCGCATATGGATGAGAAACACTTGTAAGAGAATGGGAAAGAAGAGATTTAGGGGTCTGGGAAAGCGAAAGAATGGAAGGTTGATAAAATTGGCAAGCGAATGGATTATAAACTTATAAAGAAAAGTAATGACTTTTTATGGCTAAATATGCGAGTAAATTGAGAAAGTGAAGATGGATTGTGCTTTTTTCAAAGTATTAGAAAAAGATAAGAAACCTCGAAGTGGAACGAAAGTTGAATAATAAAAAGAAGGATAATAATGAAATTGCCTTTCGTTGATGAGAACACAAAGAAACAAAAATATGAAGAGACACTGGAAAAATAAACAACATGAGAAAGGATTAGACAAAAGACCAAAGTAAGATGTAAAATGATGAAGTCAGGAAAACATTACAAAACTGGTTGTCTTTAGTTATTTCGGAAACAAGTGAACAGAGAGATGAACACAAAGGAAGGAGAAAGAAAAGAGAGCGGAAGAAAAGTGTAAAGAAAAGAGGTAATGGAGATAAAGAAGAGCAGAGGATGCCTTTGGTCGCCTCGTACTCGGGCCATTAAGGAGGTGTGAGGACTGAGTCGGCGATGAGGCGCGGGGAGAATGCAGGCGAGGAACCGGAAGAAGAGAGCGTAATGGAGTATAAGGAGAAAAAGGTAGAGCAGAAAAAAGATTGAGAAAAGAAGATGCGTGCAGGTAATGTTGAAAACGGTGAAGAAATGCAACGAAGGAAGGAAAACAGTAAAAGAAAACCGATGCAAGAAAAGATGATGCAGTTACTAGAGGATGAAAAGTTAGAGGAAAGAAAGTAAAGGAGGAGAAAGTAAGAGGAAAAGAAAATAGGAAGAAAAGGAAGATAAAAGAGGAAGGAAATAAGAGGAAAGGAAAGTAAGAAGAAAAGGAAGTATGAAGGAAAGGAATGTAAGAGGAAAGGAACGTGAGAGAAAAGAAGCAAAGGAAAAGAAAGTTAGAAGAAAGGAAAGTGAGAGGGATAAGAAAGAAGTAAAACAAAATAAAGAGGAAAATGGAATCAAGAGGAAAGGAAGAAATAATGAAGAATAAGCAATGAGTAAAAGACTACTTCACCTTCACACACCTGCCTGACATTACGAGGTGCAGGAGGAAGGAGGGAGAGGAGAGAATTAAAAGATCAAACACCTTTTTTACAACGTTGGTATAAAACATGAACATTACTTTTTTCATTCATTCTTTTTATTATTTTTATGGAGCACAATGTTGGCGGGGATTTATTGTATTGTTTTATTTGAATTGAACTTTTAATCCGTCTCTTGACCAAGGTCAACTACCTATCAATTTTCTCTTTCCATCTATCCAGCTTTGTTTTAGGCTTGGTAACGGTGATGGAGGAGGAGGAGGAGGAGGAAAATGGGGATGGGGATGGATTTTAAGGGTGAATGGTGATGGTTATGTTGGTTGTGTCCAGTGTGCGTAGAGTGCTTGTAAGGGATGAGTGTGGTGAAGTGAAGATGGTGATGATGGTGTTAAATGAAGGTGATTGCAATATTAATTAAACTAAAATGTTGGGTGAAAATACAGCAGTTATGGATGATGGAGAAGGATGATGATGATAGCCGAAGGGATGTTTAGAGAGGAATGTAGTCGTTGTTTTTTGATGGTGATGATTAGAAAACTTTAATACCTAACTCCGGAAGCACTGGGATAGGCTATTTATTCCATTACCTCATCTGCAACCTTTCCCAGCATAATTTTCTTGCCAAAGTAACATCTTTCGATAACTCTATGCTTTCCCAAACATAAATGTTGAACTGTTTTATTTTCCTCCATGACCACACTCCATCCATTACTACCTTTTTTTCTAAAGCTTAAGCGTTGTAATAAGACCTTTTCCCACTACCACAGACTCGCCTTCCACCATCTTAGCCACATGTAATCTCTCTTGCTTGAAGATTCCCACAAGTATAATTTTCTCGCCGTCAAAGTCACGCCCACGACTAACTTGATTATATTCCCTGTTGAACGGTGATATAGGTTTGTTTTCCTCCTTCTCCTCCTACTACTTGTTCCCTTTATTCCTCCTCTCCTCATCCTCTCTTGTTCCCCTTTAATTCCCTCCTCCTCCTCCTCCTCCTCTATCTCCATTCCTCTGTTTTCTTCACACAATATTTCCTTGACACATCTTTACGTTTAAATCTTGTCACTCTTTATATATATATATATATATATATATATATATATATATATATATATATATATATATATATATATATATATATATATATATATATATTTCTCTGCCAACACGATTCTACCACACTACCAACAGTCAACCAGATAGTCTCCGCCTTCCTCTCCTCGCTTTCCTTCCTCCATCATCCCCCTCCCACCCTCTAGCATACTTTTGCCCCTCGTCCTCCTCCTCCTCCGCCTCCTACCCTCGTTGTCCCCTCACATCCTCCCCCCCTGCCCTTCGTCCAGTGACGCCCCACACAACCTCCTTTGACCTCTCCCCAACATCGTCTCCCTCTCCCCCTCCCTTTCCCATTACACACAACATGACGGACTTTGTGACAGCCTCGCTAAATCCAGGTTGAGTTATCGGGGAATCTTTCCTGCCCTGTTTTTTTTGTTTGTATGTTTATAGTTTTTTTCCTTCGTTTTGTTGACTATGGTTGGTTTTGTTTGTTTCTTGTGTGAGTTGGTTTGTGATACTTTCTATATCTTTTTTTTTTTTCTTGGTGTCTCCTTAACACTTTTTTTCAGGTGAATTGTCGCTTTTCCTTCCTGGTGGCTTCCCTATATGTTGTTGTATGCTCAGCATTGTTTGCAATTACTACTGTTCTGAAAGACCATTACATATTCAGGGAAGATTTTCATCACATTGACTTATTTAATTAGGGAGTAAAGACTGTAACAAAACAATAATTTTCCAAACATATATTCGTCACGAGTTCTTTGTTTCTTTCTATTTATCAAATGAAGCACAGCGTTCTTGAACTCTTTTTTATAATGCAAATAAAACGTACACAAACGTAAGCAAACCCAAATACTAGTAAGGGACTATAACATATAGCCCAAAAGGCCGAAGGCCTATGTAAATCCAAAACAAAATTGTTTTACATTTTGATAAACAAAACAGTCCTCACAGACTTCGTCGTTACTGTGGTGACTTCCGTGTCGCCGAACACAGGTGGCGCTGCTCACACTCATGAATCTCTGGTCATTGACTTTTTCTTCTGCATTGTTCAGGCGGAATCCATCCCGCCAGCCTTTGCTCCGATGTGTTCGGCTCAGCGAGCGTTACTCGTTCACTGCTTTTTCATGGTGCCAGATCCGAGTCTTCTTTGGTTGACTTGCCCTTGCCCTTGGCCCTGGCATGGAGGCATAGGGATGATAAAGGAGAGGTATTCAACCCCCTCTCTTTCACCTTCCTTTGTGTCATTTTCCAGCAATCCATCGAGACACCTTCCGTGCACTCCTTCTGATCTTCCTCCCACACATCCTCCCCATCATTACAATATCATTATCATCATCACAGCAGTAGCACTGTGCACTCAGCAGACCAGCAACCATCACCAGTCCATCATATCACTACTTTTTATCTTTTATTTGTCTCTTTCATTCCTTTCCTCTACTCGTCTTTTATTTCCTTCTTCCTGTCTGTCCCTCCCTCCTCTCGCCCCCATTATTCTCACCCTTTACCAAGAAGCACGAGAATTTTTACCTGTATCCTCTCTTTCATCTTTTTTATCTCTCCCTCCTTTTCTTCTTTCTTCATCATCATCATATTCCTCCCCAGGAAAAGCAGGATAGTAAATAACAGGGCAGCCCAGAGCTTCTTTTCTCTTCTCACTCCCACACCTCCGTCTCCCTCACTCCTCCTCTTCATCTCCTCACCTCCTCTTTTTACCCATGAACAGGAAGAAAAGGAACCTGAGCTTCTTTTCCTCAGTTCCACACTCTGTCTCTTCACCTCCCCTCCTCTTCATCTCTCACTTTTCTTTTACCATGAACAGGAAGGAAAAGGAACTCCAGAGCTTTTTCTCCCTTTGGTTCCACATCTGTCTCTTCACCTCCTCCTCTTCATCTCCCTCACCCCTTTACCCATGAATAGAAGGAAAAGGTGAACCTGAGCTCTTTTCTCTCCTCACTCTGTTCTCATCTCTCTTCCTCTCCTCCTACTTCTCTCCCTCACACAAGAACAGGACCTTTGAGGCGAACTCACGCTTCTTTTTGCTCTCATCTATTCTCATCTCTCATCCCCCACCCTCCACATCTCCTTTCTAGCAAGCACACCAGGAAACATAAAAATCCAAATTTTGTTCTTAGAGGTTCTTGTGTCTTCTCAATTCTCCTCTTCATCTCCTCATCTCCTCCTTCATCTTACGCAGGGAATACAGGGTTAACATGCCTTTTCTCTCTCTTCTCGCCTTTCTCTCCTGTTTCATGTCGTTTGACTCTCGTCACCTTCTTCCTCATTTCCAGCCTTCACAAAGGGAAAGAATAAACAGGAAGGAATTGTAAACTTTGAGATCTCTTCTTCTCCACCTTCTTTTCATTCTTCTTCTCGTATCCGAACTTTCTTCCTCTTCGTCTCTTCTCACCTTGTCTCTTCCAACCATTACACATGAAAACCAAGACGCGAACAAACATTTTAGCTCTTCCTTCCTTTCCCTCCTCTCTTCTCAATTTTCCTGTCCTGAGCTGCCTGACGCCGCAGGTGAGGTTGGCTGGATGGCAGGTGTGTGACCTCGACGGACGTGGGCAGGAAGTAAGGACAGTGGGGACACAGCCAGATCCGCGGCCCAGGGTTCTGTATGGCACCTGTGGAGGGAGAGGGGAGGGGTTAGCTTGATGTGGGAGGCAGCGGTGAGGGTGGGAGGAGGGAGGCTATAAGTGGGTGGGAAGATAGGACTGCAGAAAAGGTATCTGTGTTAGGGAGAGGGAGGGAGAGGTTTGAGAGAGAAACAGAGATAATTAGATAGAAAGACACAAAGGAAATATGAATACAGTCATACCACACACACACACACACACACACACACACACACATTACTACTAATAATAATACTACATGCTATCAACACTAACGCAATTATGAACGGTAATGTAATTTGAGGACAGAGATGATTACAGAAGGAACGGAAACTGAAAGAAAGGAATAAGATAAAGGAACGAATGAAAACGATAGAAATAATTAAATGAAAAATAAACAACCTGGAAGATAAAATATATAAGAAGAGTACGACGTAGAGAGACAGACACAGACTGACGAAAAGTAAAGGACAGACAAAGAAGAAGAACAAACACACAGACGCAGATAAACAAACATAAACTAAAGACAAATAAACTATATGACGGGGAAGATTAAACAGCCAGGCACAGACAGCATCCAGCACCTGGCGACACCTGACCTGCCGCCTATCCTCCACCTGTCTGGCGCTCACTTGCAGCCACTAACGGCTGGTGCTGTAACGCGACTCACTTGAGTTTTCAAGGTTATTGTTGCCGCAACAAAATGCGTCTCCTTCAATCATAGTATACCTCTGCACGGCCTGTGATGTGACTCACAGACGGTGGGATTGGCCAGGCCGGTTGGTTCACGGACAGGCAGGTGTGCAGGGCTGATCGGATAGGGACAGGTGTGGGCATTAGGTGGATACAGGTGTACACAGGTGGATGTGGATCAAAAACGATGTATTGATGGTTACAAGATGGACGTTTAGTAGAGATAAATATTTCTTTTCATATCAGAGCTTGACGACGCGATTATGATCAGTTAATGGTGTGTGTGTGTGTGTGTGTGTGTGTAATCGGTCATAACCCAAAATATGTGTGCTTATAAGGTGGTGTGTGTGTGTCCATCAACACACAGTTTGCATCGTGGTCAATGAGGTAGTAATCATGTTTCTATAATAACTTCCGATTTTCCTCAAAAATGGACAAAAATCATAACTTGTAACAAAACGTGAAGTATTCTGCACTTTTCTTTCTTCTATTTATTAAGAATATTCTGTCTTTCGTCACAGATGTTTCCTCGGCAGGAACTCATGAAATTGAATTAAACGAAAATGAAGTGAAAGAGGAGAATGATTGATAAAAAGACAAGAAATACTCTTTTCCACTTTTCTCCTACTTTCTTTTTCTTCTTCTGCTCTGCCCTTTTTCACATGCTTTTTTCTCTTCCTATTCATCTTTTCTCATTCATCTGCATCCCTTCTTTTCTCCTTTCTTCCCTCCCTTCCTCCTCAAGCCTCAGTCGTATCCAAACACAATTCTTACTCTAATTTCCTTTGTCTTTCCTTCTTGTCTTCCTCCGTGCACTTCCTTTTTCACCTTCTTTCCTCTTACCCATCTCACCCTTTGTCCCCTCAGCAGCGTCCCTCTTTCATAATTCCTTTTTTCCCATCCACATAACCTTTCTCCCTAATTATTCTCTTTCTTTTTCTCTTTATTCACTTTTCCCATTCTTCTGTTTCTCCCTACTCTTCTTTTTTACTCTATTTTCCTCCTTTTTGGGGGCTTGGGTAGGAGACACTGGCTCACACTGAGAGAGCCTGGGTTCGATTCCCTGGCGGTGGAAAAATGAGCGGCTTTTCCTGATACCCCATGCCCCTGTCCACCCAGCAGGAATGGGTACCAGGTATTGACCGGAAGTTGTGTCCCGTCTCCTGGGATCTGCTCCTTTCTATAACTTCTTCCTTCTGTCTCTCTCATGGCATATGACTACAGATGTTGCGCTGACTAAACTTTCCAACTTTTCCTCCATTTTTTTCTCTTTCTCCCCATTTCTGTTCTTCTCTATATTTCCTTTCTTCCTATTCTGGTATTTCTTTCCACTCTTGCTCCTCTCCCTCTGTTTGATCTCTTATATTCTCCACCCAGTACTCTCCTCCCTTTCTCCTCTCTCTTTCCTCTTCTTTTCACTCTTTTCATTTATTATTATTGATGCTTTGTTCCTCCCAGCTTCGTGTTTCTGTATCCACGTCTCCATTCCGCGTTCTCTTTCTGCCCATCATTATCCGGGGCCCTGCACACTAAGAGGGCACTGCCTTGGGAGGGGTACCTGTCGCTGTTTAATTCTCCGTCTCAAGTTCTTCCTATTACATGCTTTGCGTCCGTTTGTTTAATTCCGTATAATGATACACTCTTGCTGAGGCCTGGTGTGTCCTGTGTGCTGTTCAAGTGGAGGGACCATTAATGTTTTCTTATATTCAATACTACGTTTTGTTGTGTTATATTAGAGGAGACTTTTTAAGATCATTTTGCATGTCGATTGAAATTTGTGGTCAATAAACTAAGTAATCAGCCCTAACCTAGTTCTCTCTGCCTTCTGAGTTTCATCTCCTGCCTCATTTGCAATAATGTCCCTCTCTGTGTTAACCTTATCTTTCTAATTCTCTCTTTCACGTCTCTACTTTCCTACGAATATCTCTACCTCTCATTCACCTCCATCCTTCCTCTTCTTCCTTTTTGTCTTCCTCCCTTCTCTCTCATTTTCTATGCATATCCCTCGCTCTTCCCTCCACCTTCCTATTTCTCTCTCCTCCTGTCTTCACCTACTCATACATCTTCCTCTCTCCAATCCTACACTCTCCCTCCTCTCTGTTCCTTTCCCTCTGCGCCTTTTCCTCCCACTCTCTCTTTTCCAGTTCATGCCTCACTTATTCTACTCAATAACATGAAGGGGTCTTAGATATTATGGCGTCCACTAAACCATTTGTTGGATTATTAATTTTCCAGGCTTTTTATGAATGTTCTTTTTTTTTTTTGTGTGTGTGTGTGTGTTACTCACTGCTCTCTGATTTCTCATTGCGTCAAATTAAACTATTTCAATTTTGTTTTATATTTTTTATTTTTGTTTTTTCTTGTTTTTATTATTCTGTTCACAAAAAGTTCTTTTGCTAATAATCTTCTTACACTCTGCTTTTTCTATAACATTTTTTTCCGTTGATTGTTTTTTTGTCTTCCACTAAACCGTTTCTGGCTAGTTTTCTCGTTTTCTTTTCAATAATAGTTTTTTTTTCTGAAATGAAGTCGTTGGATTCGTTTTACTACCTCTTTTGTATCACTGTTTTCTTCCTTCTCGATAAGGTTTTGTTTCTACAATGTTCAGTGCGTTCGGCTGATGGTTGAGCTTATTTATTGTTTTCTTTTTAGCTTCTATTTTTTCATTGTTGCTCTTCCATCAGGTGTCTGGTAACGTAATTTGAATTTATGTTTTTTCTTCATTTTAACGTTGTCATTGCTTTCCTTCCTGAGCAATTCATTATTTTTCCTTTAATTATTTGAGAAGAAGAAAAAACAGGTTTGCTTTATTGTTCTTTTGTTTTACTTTTTTCACATATTGCCATGTTACAAGTTGACACATTGCTTTTTTTTCTCTTTCTTTGTAATTATTATTTTTTTTTGGGGTGAGGAGTGAAGGTGTGATTTGCATGTGTGGTTTTATTTCTTCTACCTCTTTCATCAATAAGTATTGTGACATTTATTTCTCGATTTGCTACTCATCATGTTCTCGAGTTTTAGAGCAAAGGTGTTCAAGGGTCTCCTTTTTTGTGCTCGTTCTCTCATTGCTTTGGCTTTTATATCTCCTAAGTGCTGTATTTTTTTCTTTCCGTGCTGTTTCTTTTTTTTTTCTCTCTTTCTTTTCTCCGCCCTGAGCCTCGCGAGTCAAGGTTGTAGTTTAGCGAAGCCTGAAACGTTTCCTGCTGTACGACCCGCTGGCAGAGAGAGAGAGAGAGAGAGAGAGAGAGAGAGAGAGAGACAGAGAGAGACAGAGACAGAGAGAGAAAGAAATGCAGATTGATTCATAGGAGAGAGACAGACAGACAGAGACAGGCAGACACGCTGACAGATAGGCAGAAAATATAGGGAGACATAAATAAGCTTCATATAGAAAGACATCCAAACTGTACGTCTGACCGAATGATTGCTTGACTAAGATAATAACTAAGCAGCGAACAGAGAGAAGAGAAATTTTTAAAACGGAGCGGACGATCTAAAACTAATTGAAAAACACCTGAAAGGAAAGAGATGAGCGCTGGATGAATACCATAGTGACACACACACACACACACACACACACACACACACACACACGGAGACAAAAAGAAAGAGCAAGTGATACAGATAACTGGCTCTGGCTTTCCTTTCTTCCTTCCTTCCTTCCTTCCTTGCTTTCCTTCCTTCCTTCCTTCCTTCCTTCTCTTTCCTTCCTTCCTTCCTTCCCTCCTTCCTTCCTTCCCTCCTTCCTTCCTTCCTTCTTTCCTTCCTTCCTTCCTTCCTTCTTTCCTTCCTTCCCTCCCTCCTTCCTTCTTCCTTCTTCCATGTCAGGAGGAAATAATAACTCGGGGTACAAATCTTCTTTTCGTAGATACACTTCCTCTCTTGACCTGCCTCAGCCTCGACCCCCCTCTCTCTCTCTCTCTCTCTCTCTCTCTCTCTCTCTCTCTCTCTCTCTCTCTCTCTCTCTCTCTCTCTCTCTCTCTCTCTCTCTCTCTCTCTCTCTCTCTCTCTCTCTCTCTCTCTCTCTCTCTCTCTCTCTCTCTCTCTCTCTCTCTCTCTCTCTCTCTCTCTCTCTCTCTCTCTCTCTCTCTCTCTCTCTCTCTCTCTCTCTCTCTCTTTCTCTTGTTTCTCTTCCTTCTCTTATTTCTTTGTTCTTTCCTTTTTCTCTCTTTCTCTTCCTATTTCTTCATTCTCTTTGTCTCTTCTTTCATCCTTCTCTTTTTATTCGTTCCGTCCTTTTGTCTCTTTCTTCCAGTTCGTAATTTACCTTCCTTCATTCCATGCTTTGTCTCCTTCCCCTATTTCCTCTTTTCTCTCTTCGTTTTCTTTCCTCTTGATATCTTCTTTTTTCCTTCCCTTTCTCCTATTCTTTCCTCTTTCCTCCTTTCCTCCTTTCTCCACTCTTCCTCCATCTTCTTTTCTCCCCTCCCTCTCCTCTTCCTCCCTCCCACTCATCTACATCTTCCACTTTTTCCTCCAACTCCACCTCTTTACCCTTCCTCTTCCTCTATCCTCTTCCTCTCCTTCGTTTCCTTCCACATTTTCTACTTCGTCATCACCTCCTTCTTCCTCCTCTGCTCTTTCTTCCTTCTCATCTTCAACATTCTCTGCTCACCTTCCCACCTCTCCCCTCCCTCCTCCCTTCTCCACCCCTTTCCTTTCCTCTTCCTCCTCTCCCTCACATCTCTTTCCGCATGTTACTCTTTCTACTTCATCACTCCCTTTATCCTCCTCTTGGTCTCTTCCTCCTCGTCCTTAACACTTTCTGCATCACCCTTTCCCCTCCTTCCTCTCCCTCCCTCCCTCCCTCTCTCCCTTCCTCCCTCTCCCTCTGTCTTAATAGTCCAGCCAGGGCTGATGGCAAAAAAAAAAAAAAAAATCTCCTCTCCCCATTCTCCCTGCATGGTGACTAGACAGGAGGAGGATATTAATTTCGCATTCAGTGCAGGCCGCGGCCCCAGACAAGTGCTGGAAGTCGACGTTTGGGCCGCCATTACTGTTGCCTTTCTGCAGATCAAGGCTTTGGGAGGGAAGAATGTATGTTTGTGATCTCTTGTATATGGAGTGCCCCGAACCTTCCTAGTACCCGAAAGAAGGAGGACTGGAAAGTATGTGACCATTATGTTTATGTTTTCATCCATCTCTTCCACCTTTCATTTCCTTTGATAATATATATATATATATATATATATATATATATATATATATATATATATATATATATATATATATATATATATATATATATATATATATATATATATATATATATATATATATATATATATATATATATATATATATATATATATATATATATATATATATATATATATATATATATATATATATATATATATATATATATATATATATATATATATATATATATATATATATATATATATATATATATATATATATATATATATATATATATATATATATATATATATATATATATATATATATATATATATATATATATATATATGTGTGTGTGTGTGTGTGTGTGTGTGTGTGAAGAACTCTGTCTCTCCTACCACAAGAAAAGTGGTTAAAAAAGAACGAAGAAGGGCTGAAAATAATGTGCAACCCTTTATAATTATTATCTCTTCCTCCATCTCTTTAAAATTTCATATTTTTTTTTCCGTTTCCTCTCATTTTTTCTCTCTGTCCTTCATATAATCGTGCGCCTGACCCCGGGGAAGAAGAAGCGAAGAGAAAGAAGAAATGGAAGGAAAAAATGTGGAAATATATTTGAATAACAAAGACCAAGACGGAATACGGTAAAAAAGTGTATAAGGTGAAGGTCAAATTAATAATAGAAGATTAATTAATAATAGAAGAAGAAGAAAAAGAAGAAGAAAAAGAAGAAGAAGAACAAAAATAAGAAGAAGAAGAAGAAGAAGAAGAAGAAGGAGGAGAAGAAAGCGATAATTAGAAAGATAAAGGAAACGGAAGACAATAAAAGGAAGACACTAGAGGAAAATGAGTAGCTAGAATATGAGCTAAACCAAGCAAATGAAAACTAATAAG
>NW_026111948.1:0-57500 GCF_024679095.1 Eriocheir sinensis
ATTCGTAAAAATATACCCTGGCGCCTTCCTTAAGTAATATCTCTCACACCCACACACACTCTTTGCTCCTTACACCACACACACACACACACACACACACACACACACATACGTCACATATAAATCGAATGTAGCTTTTTTTTTCCGTCGTTGCCTGTTGCGCCGGTAGGCATCTTCCTGGTGGAGCCTGATGGTCGGCCCAAGGCTTCTTCCAGGTGGGGCCTGATGGTCGGCCCAGCCCGTTCTGGCGCAGGCGAGTGTTTATAGTGGCGCCATCTTGCATTGGCTCATGCTGCCCCCGGAACTCGTTTTGATTCGCTTGGACGGCTTCTTCTAGAGTCCGGGTTGATGGGTGGTCTTCAGGACAGCATGTGTGTAGTTTTAAGCCACTCGGCGGTGACCAAAAGATCCGAGTGGTAGCGTGGGGATTCGAACCCGCGTCGTCCAGCTCTGCTGGATAGTTGCCGTCTTTCGCTAGCGGCGTCCGAAACCTTTTGGAAACTGTGTCAACACTTGTGTCCCACGACTGTACGGTAGGCTATTTTTGCTCTTAACAAAAATTTCAGGTTGTTATATTTCTTAGAGCCAATTCCACAGTCCATCGTAGTGGCTTTGTAATCGCCCGAACGAAACTTTAGTCTTTTACACTCCGTAATGGTTAGGTTTTCGATGCAGCACCACACACAAGAGATGTCCTGTATGATTTCCTCAGAAGTATTAACCTATGCATGAACACAAAACACTACGCAATGAATTTTCTAAGTCTTTGGTGTTGATTTGCAGGTTTACTAACACATCATGGCGAACTGTGAAAGAGGCCATTGGTCCTTTTTAGAGTTTCCAAGTTATACAGAAATGATTCATGTTGACCTGAAGGCTTTGACGAAATGTGAAAAAAAAAAATGTAATGTAGGCTAGGCTATTTTGCATATAAACTTTTTTTATTTCTTAGTTTTTTGTCGAGTTTTCAAGATATGATATTGACCTGAAGGCTTCGAGGTATGAAACAATAACATTATAATGTAGGCTAATCTGTTTTCGAACTGAATTAAACTTTTTTGGTCTTATATTTATGAGTAATTTGTTCAAGTTTCTAAGATATATAGGCATGATTCATATTGGCATGAAGGCTTTGATAAGGTATGAAACTAATAATGTAGGCAAGTCTATTTTTGCATATAAACCTTTACGTTATTGTATATCCAAGTCCTCTTTTTTTTAAGTGGCAAGCTATGAAGCCATGATATTGATCTGATGGCATATGGCAGATATGAACCAACTAAAACTTTTCTTTTTGCATTTGAACCTTAACTTTGCTATATCTCTCAAGTTCTCAACCCTTTCCAGGCTTCCCAGATAAAAATAATGGCATTACCGATCTATTCCTGGAAAGAAACACTCACATTCGTCCACCTCTTAAGAAAATGATCCAACATTAAAATCTTACCACAACTGGCTGGGCGGCTTCCACCTTGAGCTCCTCCTCTTCCAAGCTGACGGGAACGTGGCACTGGTAGATGCCTGCGTCAGCCGCAGACACACCTTCAATCTGCAACAGGTGACATTACATGCATGTAATCTTATACTAACCACTAACTACTAAATAATGAAGTACTACTCTTCTCATAATTATTTCTAAAATCCATTTATTTTATGATCATTATTATTTTTTTTATAGCAAAGGAAACATAAAGGAAAATAAAAAGCTCGCATAGCGCTGCTCTTGCATAAGCAAATTGAGTTGTGTCCACAAGAGATCAAATTCGAATGGAGAGGTGCCTTGATACTTCTCTAACTGATAGCACATCCATGCTCATTGTTTTATGCTGCCAATTACGCCACCTTTACCTGTACACATTTACCTGGCTGCCTCCCTGCCACCCAGCCCACCCTCCCGTTCCCTGCTAACAGGAATGGGAAATATGATGGAGACAGCTGCTATTGATGCTGTTATATGTATAGTGGGCAGTGATAGGCAATACTATTTGTTGCTATTGTTGACATAGTAATTTGCTTGAGATATCAGTTATTTGTTTCATGAAACAGTGGGAGGCTAGTGTTTGTTGCTATTGTTGACATAGTAAATTGCTTGAGATATCAGTTATTTGTTTCATGAAACAGTGAGAGGCTAGTGTTTGTTGCTATTGTTGACATAGTAAATTGCTTGAGATATCAGTTATTTGTTTCATGAAACAGTGAGAGGCCAGTGTTTGTTGCTATTGTGTTGATAGTGTTCTTTGCTTAGTATACTTGATATTTGTTAAATGATACATGTTTTATGTTGCATAATTAGGCTCTTATTCTTAGATGCTGTCGGCTCTCACATTAAGTATTTCAAAAAGGTTGAAAAACAAAATGAATTGGATTTTCATGAATTTTCATTTTCACGTTCATAAAACAGCTAATATGTCAAACGTTGAGATGATTCTTTATTCATATTGATTAAAAGACGAGAATAGCGGACATCACTTTATTGAAGAGGAATAGAATAATCTTTGGAATACTTTTCATCAACGAAGTCATTTAATCAATACACACACGAAAAAAAAAATCGTATCGCACTTAATGAGCGTTATCAAATGAGAAGTTATATTCTGTTCTCTGAACCACTAGCATATCGTTCTTTTCGTTGTTTGTAACGGGCTTGCCGGGGGCGTTTAAAGGGCGTTGATTAAGACTTCAGCTTCCTTAAAGCGAATTATATCCGTAGCCTATATGTACAAGAAGCGTCGTAGCGAGAGCGACTCCGTTGTGTGTCAGTCGGACTCTCGTGAAGGAGTGACGATTTACAGGTTGGAAAATATTTGTTACAATTGGTCACGTACGTCATGGTGACCTCCACGCACTATGAAATGCGATGTATACAAAACTGAGACGGTAAACACTGACGGACGACATTCCTATAAGGTGGCGTGATCTATCTGTCGTGTTTTTTTTCCATTGACAATTGTATGCCTAATTCGTGGTGATATTAAATAATAATAATAATACATTGATATCCTACTATAACACTGCTCGGTCACCTACCAGTGATCGCGACCTCGCGATATATAAAAATCTAAATAGCAGTTTGTCAAGCAGACTGCCTATGATACAATTACAATAAAACACTGGCTATGTAAGAACATATGTGGAGTTATAATATAAATAGTGAGAGGTAAAACACAACGTGTGTGACATGAAACATAAGAAATCTCTCAAAAGATAAATATAAGGACACATGTAGAAAAGCTATCAACTGGCATAGTTACAGACAATGAAACGTTCATCTAGCTCCTAAAAAAAAAATACAGTAGTGAAACATACAATAGTGAAACATAGTACAATGTTAAGTATAGGAGCAGGGTAATGCCAGTTTTCTGTCCGCTGAATTGCCTGAGAAAAGGAAAACTACCTTGCCAGTGGTCTTCCTGCATCCAGTCGCCGTGTCTGCACAACCAAATAATCGTGCAGGACAGAGTTCCTCCTAATAAGGTAGCACATGACGACGAGACTGACGAACATCAGAAACATTGGTACAAAAAATCCAGGGTACAGGTAGGGGAGATGCAGGTATTCAGGCAGCGTTTCCTCCAGGGTTTCCGCAAACTCCGTTTTGTTTGCGAAAGACAATGAATTAAGGGAATTAGTCACATAAGAGATGCTGGAGAAGTGAATGTTATCGAGAGACCGTAGAGGAAACACTCGATGGGAAATATTGGCCGTGAAAACCAGACGGATCCGGGACGGGTACGTTGTTATGTTAGTGGAGCGGATATAGCATGCTTCCGCTATGGCATAGTAACCAGTAACCCGTTGATAAGTGGTACCCTCCGGGCAGATGACTGAGACATAGAAGGACTGAGGGAAATAGAAATAATGCAGACCCTGAAAGTTCTTATGGAAAACAGGTGTTGGTGGTAGCTGCTTGTAAGGGCACAGGGAAAGAGCGTCAGACGCGTTCACGCGGGTGAGGGCGATCTCGCATACCCCTCCCCGAACTGGTAGGAAGGCAAAGAGAGACGCAGAGCAATATAATCGCCCGAAGACCGTCTCCTTGCAATATTGCAAGAGTGAGTAGCTACCCATTGAATACAGAGCGAAATCCTTCGCGATTAGAACAAGAGACGGGGACGTGTCCAGGGCTAACACACTGTCCTTAGCTGAAAAAGGGAACGGGACAATTTCGTGTGCCTCAAACACGTCCGCCGTCTGAAATGGAACATGAATGATTATGGCAGGGGGGTGAGGCGGGACTCAATCAAAGGGTAAAATATTGACTCATGTCTGGGTTGAATAAAGGTGTGAGGCTATAATTTTGATACCCGATATGGACAGTCGTTCTCAAATCATGTAGAGGGAACAAGGCAGGTGTGAATCTACCGTGCGCCGCATCAACCATGTTGCTAATAACCTGCTGATTTGCCGTTGCGACAGAGTTAATGACGTTGTCCAATACATGCAAGGCCGGATCTAGGAGGAGAAACTGATTCACCTGGTCGATCTATTTGACAACTATGTTGATAACCTCTACCATCTTATTTGTCTGCTCCAGCAGTTCCTCAATGTTAGAACGCAACCGCGCAAGTTTTCTACAATTGGCGTTGATCACCCTGCGATTTCGGGCAGCAAAGGAAAGTACATGAGCGTAGTGGTCCCGCAAATCGCGTACGTCCTCGTCGGTTGCCGTACCGAAGAGGAACTTTGAGGCGGACCCAACGATGTTGAGCAACCCCCTTTTTACCAGAGAGTGAACTGAGTGAAAATTATAATCCATGTCTACCTCATCAACTTTTCCCCGTAGGAACAGAATCCTATCCTCCAGTAGTTGAAAAAGATTCAGAGAGTTGGTACTAGAAGGTGCCTTTGATTCCCTAGTCTTGGTAGCCCGTATGGCGTCTGCCATGCCGAGTAGTTTTTCTGATACTATCCTGATTGTGTCCGTGGTGTTGGTCAAGGAAGTATATGGATATTTTACGAGGAGCACATCTTCTATGAGGAAGACCTCTCCTATGTGTGCCGTGAGGGCACCAGGCTTCAGGTGGATGGGTGTCGTTGCAAGCAGGGAGCCGAGGGACAACAAGATGATCAGAAAACGCAACATCATGATCTGAAAGTGGTGGGAATGAAGTATTTAAACCCGTGGTCTCAAGTTATAGCTATGGGTGTTGGGATTATCTTGTTGAACATTTGACTCTGAGGGGGAATTACCAATATCAAGGTCCAGAGGTTTCAGACGATCACTGTGAACGTCTAGACTGACTCCACTATTCGACTCGAGAACCTCGAACCGATTTCCTCTTACATTCCGAACAACACGGTAAGGACCCACAAATTTAGCCCCCAGTTTCGAACTCATTTCCGCTTGCTTAATCATGACTGTGTCACCCTCTATTAATTTCACCAGGACGGCCTGTTTGTGTTGTTTTGACATCATTTCAACCTTCGTAGCTTTTAACGTACACCTAACATCGGAGTGTATCTTAGAAAACATATGCATCTGCTGTTGTGCGTACCTATCAATGTTGTAGAGAGGTTGTTGAGGGATTGTTAGGAAGTCGTACGGAAGATGTTTCTCCACCCCATATAAGATGCAGTAGGGAGACTTCCCCGTAGAGTCGTTTACCGACGTATTTATGGAAGCGGCTATATGCGATAGCCAATCCTCCCAGTTATCGTGGAGATCGTTCACGATAGGCCTGAGGACCTGTAAGATTTTCCTATTAGCCCTCTCCGCCAACCCATTAGCAGCTGGGTGGTAAGCTGTGATGAAGGATTGCGTGATGTTAAACTGAGCGCTTATTTCGCTCAATACTGAGTTCCTAAACTCGGTGCCATTGTCACTCAAAAGAATTCGAGGAGACGAATGTGGACACAACACGTGAGTCACGAGGGCATGGGCCACGCGTGTGGCTGTCTTGTCCTTGAGAGGCGCTAGAACTAGAAACCTAGAGAACTGGTCGACGCACACCAATAAGTAGCGCGAACCATGTTGGCTCTGGGGAGCTGTAATAAGTCTATATTAACAACATCCCATGGCGCCTCTGGTACTGGGTATTGCAACATAGGTGCTGGCCCTTTACGGACCCCTTGTGCTTAGCACAAACGACGCAATGTGCGACATGTTTTCTACATCAACCCGTAATGTGGGCCAGTAGAATTCTCGTCTGGTGACAGATAGCGTCTTGTCTCTTCCTGGGTGACCCGCAATGGGTGTGTTATGGACCAGCTTAAGCGTCACGGGGACGTATTTGTCTGGGATGACCAGTTGTTCTATAGGTACCGGTTTGGTTGGCCATGACCTACAAAGGAGGTTGTCCTCTGATAGGAAGAATTGTGAAAAGGGAACTGGCAATTCAGGAAGGTTTGTTTCGTCTCCCGACTCGAGGGCGTAAATTAACCTCTTCCACCGGGTGGTCTCGCTGAGCAGTGTGTAGCTCAGGTGAAGTGAAGTTGTGGATGACCTCTGGGGTGGTAATCGCGCCTATCGGAATATTCCGAGATAAGGCATCTGCGACCACATTTGTTTTCCCGGTGATATATTTTATCTCCGGATTGTATGCTTGGATCATTAAGAACCATCTTGCCAGACGACCGTGTAGGTTTTTTCCCTTGAAAAGATCAGTTATGGCCGCGTGGTCCGTATACACCACAATTATGTACCCCATCACTATGTCACGAAAATGCTTCAGAGCCCACACAATGGCAAGAGCCTCTAGGTGGGTAGCAGAAAAGTTCTTTTCCGGAGCAGTTAGTACTCGACTGGCGAACGCTATCACATGCTTTTTGCCGTACTTATTTGTTTGCATCAGAGCGGCTCCTAGTCCACTAGTCGAAGCGTCGGTACAAAGCTGAAAGGGGTCCTTGAAATCCGGAAAGACAAGGACCGGAGCCTGTGTAAGCGCTTTCTTTAAATCCTCAAAGCTCGTTTGTTGAGCTGGGAGCCACTGGAATGGTACGTCTTTCTTTAATAGATGGGTTAGGGGACTCGCGCGTGCTGCGAAGTCCTTTATGAAAGGCCTGTAATAACCTGCGACACCCAAGAAAGACCGTACCTTGTCCGCAGACGTTGGCTGAGGGAACTCGGCAACAGCTTTTATTTTGTCGTCCACTGTGTGGATGCCGAATTCGTCCATGACACGCCCCAAGAACTTGATCCGAGGCTTCAAGAATTCATATTTGGTGATTTTGAGCTTTAATCCGACCTCTTGAAGTCTGTGTAGGACTGCTTTTAGTGTTTCCATGTGTGCATGCACGTCTTTACCTGCTATGATGATGTCGTCTAAATACACATAGACAGAGTTGCCCAGCAAGTCACCAAAATACTGTTTATTGTCCTTTGGAAGGTCAATGGAGCTCCTTAGAGCCCGAACGGAATCCTCGGCCACTCATAGTTGCCATTAGGCGTGCTAAAAGCCGTAATTTCACGTGACTCGGGGTCCAGGGGCACTTGCCATTAGCCACTGACCAGATCAAGACTCGTAAAGACTTTATTTCCTCTACCGAGACACATCAGAAGATCTCTAAGAACGGGAAGCGGAAAATGATCATCCACGGTCGCAGTGTTCACACGCCGGAAATCAATCACAGGACGATAAGAACCGTCTTTCTTTGGAACCAGAAACAAGGGTGAATTCCACGGGGAATTCGATTCTTTGATGACAACTTGTTCTAACATTTCAGAGATAAGTTGTTGCACGACCTCCCTCTGACTGTGGGGGAGCTTGTACGCATTGATATATACAGGATTTGTATTTAGTTTTAACTTAATGTGGTGTTCAGCACACTGCGTAACTCCAAGCGGCTCGCCTGGTAGAGCAAGCCTATAATGTTCCAGTAGCTGGACTAAGGTTGGCTTAATTTCGGAATAGTGTGCAACTTTTAGGAATGCCTCTAAATTAGCTGTGCCTTGTTCGGGAGAAGCCTGACACGCCGAGGTTATGCCTGAGACTTGGGCTGAAGGGTATTCAGCTGGTTCCGGGGCGACATTTCTCCCATACACTAGACACTGGCATAACTAACACCGTGTTTTAAGGATACAGGAGATCCAGACGTGTTTATTACCAATGCCTCTGCAAAACCTCCCTCCTTGACTGTCGCGAGAGTTACCTCCACCGTCACGCGGTGTATGTGAGGAGCTCCGTCGATACACACATAACTGCCCGTTGGAGGGGCGTTAGGCAAACGGATTTTAACAAGTTTTGCAGCACGATCTGGAACTATTTGAGGACTTTCTACGACTGCCGTTACTGTCCGCCACAAGTCTGCAATGTTTTCGTGTGGTTTGACCGTAAGAGGTGACACTTGGGCGGTGGCAGTCCCTGAGTCTGTGGTGGGTTGGTCATTTTCCCCCTCTGAGGGTGGGATTACAGGTGACAGAGGCGATGGATTTACCATCCCCTGTATGCGTCGGCCTTGATACACGATCGCGTTGCTTTCAGGGTTTATGGTTATGTGCAGGTCTTTCATGGCGTTTAATCCTAAGATCCCATCCACAGGTAAGGCAAACCTGCTAGAGACATAAAAGAAATCTCGAAAGGGACATACTTTTCATGTAAGCTGACTGTTAGTGGTACTCGCCCAAGGATTCCCAAAGTGGTGCCCGTCACGCCTACCACATTCAGGTCGTTCTCTTGGAGCGGCCAATTTTCCCCACTCGCCTGTCGTGTCAGTGACCTGTAAGCGGAGTCTGAGATGACATTGACTGTCACACCTGTGTCTACCGCTAATGTGAGTGAAATTTTGCCCACCTTGCAAGGGAGGGCAATTTTGCTTGTCCGGCCCAAGGCGGCAATGACGGAGTCAAGTTGCTCCCAATTAGTATTGTCCTTAAGGGACACTTGGATGTACGCCTTGGGGCTGTCACGAAGTCATGTCTTTTTATTCTGAGAAGAGGAGTGTGGTTTACTGTCCGCCGAGGACTTGTACTTCTGTTCCTCCTTGGCCTTTTGTATTGCAGAACAACTGTCTGAATCATGAAAACAATTCCCGTGGACAAGGCAAAAGGCAGCCTTCCGCTGATGGTTTGGCCTAGGGTTCCTGTGTGATGAATAATGCCCGCCACTGTAACCTCCTGATCTCCTATCTGAGCCCTGTCTTGAATGTGTTGATTCCCTACGTTTCGCGAAGCAAGAATGTTCAGAATGTCCTGATTGTTTGCAAAAACTACAGGTGAGAGATGCCTTACTTTGTGCCTGCAATGCTGCGGCTGTTGCGAGGGGTTGATGGTGAGGGTGTTCTTGAACCTTGACTTCTAACTCTGAGACGAAGTCAACCAACTTCCCGCTCGGTTTGAAGGCCAAAAGAAGGGCAGAACGGCGGTTCGTCTCTGAAATATGAAATAAGTAAAAAAACAACTCGAAAGCTGTTTTCACCTGGTGCTTTTGCATACAACCCCCTGGAAGCCAGAACGTGTCTTCTAGGCTCTTGACACAGTCAACCGCCAGCTGATTTGCCTCAATCATGGCGTCCCAAATCGGCTTTGTTGAGGAATTTTTTTGGAGGAACTCAACCGTGTGTGCCATCTGTCTAACGATGCTTGGTTTACTCCCGCCCCCGAAGATTTTTATGAAATTCCTTTTAAAAACCTCATAGTTTACTCCAATGTCCCCCGAAGCGAACGCTGAGGACTGCATCAAATTCAGTGCCCGAGAGCCTGGAAGTAACTGTGACCGAATGAAAGCGATTTTATCATGATCTTCCGTAATGGAGGAATTTACGATGGCAGAGTCACACAGATCTAGGAACGGTCTCGCCGAGAATTGCCGAATACTGGCGTGAGTTGGAATGACCCGAATCGGGGGAGGCGAAGTGGGGTGGGGCCCCTGCAGGAGGGAGGGAGGTGGATCGTCAGGCATTTTGATCGGCTGAGTGGGGGTTAAGTATTCAGACGAACCCGGCGGTGAAGGGGCGCTTTCCCTTGGGAGGGAAGAGTAAGTAGTACCCGATCGCAAGTTTACAACATTTAAATCATCGGTGTCCGCACCGTGCTCCAATTCCTCCTCCCTTGAAGGACGAACCAACTGTTTAAAGGTGTCGCCGAGTTTAGCGAGAGTGTCTTTGTTCATACTATGGTGTAAATCAGTTACAATATAGGCGCATATTTGATAGCTGTAAATATTAACCAATAAACGGAACGTGTATGAATTAATAGTTTGCGCCGAAAACCTAAAAAACAAAAAACAAGAAAGAATGGCTAGCAAGGTGCCAGGTAGACGTAATATAAGTTAAGGTTATAATGGAATGTCATAATGTTATGGGTATATTAAAAAAAATAGCTCTATAAATACTGCGGTATTTTGGGTAGGAGAAAATTAAGTGAGTATACCTTTGAAGCTCTCGTTTTCCCTCGAGCGGCGAAGAAAACGGAGGCAGGGAGCACTGAGGAAGATTAACTTTGATCAGGGAACTCACAGTAAACCCGCTAGCAAACAATAATAAAGGATCAATATCGTATGCGAATGAACGTTACTCTCACAATTATGACTGATTAACAGTGTTAGGAACACAAAAATAAAAAGGTCGTGCCTCTGCACGAAACAAAACTGAAATAAGCCGAGCCGGCATATTTTGACGAGAAGGGAAAATCCACAAATACCAAGATTAATCAGCTGATGTCGTGGAGAGGGCGAAGGCTGGGGACGCCCTCGGGTACGTGCAGTCGTTGGAGTCGCGTCGTGAAACCTCGGCCGCGGCAGCAGCGGCGGCGAGAGATGAGGGAAGGGCGGACATCGGAGGACTCGTAATGGCTGCTGGAAACTGCTGACCCAGCGATTTGATCGGCCGCGGTTGGGTGCCGGAAAACTGCCGCCAGACGTAGGATGGCTGCGGCGTTCTTGTTATATTGAGAGATGGGCCGCGGTGGCAGATAAGACGACTTGGGTGTGTAACCTCTTGAGAAGACGCCTTGCAGGAAACGGTAGTGGTAACTGCTTGCAGTCACTGGGAGATGTCCTCGGGTTCCCTTGTTGACTGTTTGCCGGAAAAAGTTTGGGTCGATGCTCCCGGCAGCGGCGGTGTTGCCGCCCGCTGTGGTGCGAGGGGCATGTGGGTTGTTCCAAGGTCAGCGGGGCGTGCCTCCTCCTGCTGGCGGGCTTCGAGTGAGCTGTGAGTGGCTTGCAGTGCTGGCTTGAGGCGGGGGAGCGGCTTGTAGATTGTGGCCCTCGCTTTCGGCTGCGTAGGCCTGTTGGTGGCTCGAGGCTTGACGCCTGTATAGAGCTTGTAGCCGACGCCTGGTGATTTGCTTGTAGCTGGCGCCTGGTGAGTTGCCGCGGACGGCTGGCTTGTGACTCCTTCCTTCCTTCTACGCCTGTCCCCGGAGTTTGTTGGTGAGTTCTCGTGGCTTGGAGCTTGGAGGAGAACGAGGTAGCGAAGGCACAGGCGCGGTGGTGACCGCTGCCAACCAAATGTAACGGGCTTGCCGGGGGGCGTTTAAAGGGCGTTGATTAAGACTTCAGCTTCCTTAAGGCGAATTATATTCGTAGCCTATATGTACATGAAGCGCCGTAGCGAGAGCGACTCCGTTGTGTGTCAGTCGGACTCTCGTGAAGGAGTGACGATTTACAGGTTTGAAAATAATTGTTACAATTGGTCACGTACGTCAAGGTGACCTCCACGCACTATGAAATGCGATGTATACAAAACTGAGACGGTAAACACTGACGGACGACATTCCTATAAGGTGGCGTGATCTATTTGTCGTGGGTTTTTTCCATTGACAATTGTATGCCTAATTCGTGGTGATATTAAATAGTAATAATAATACATTGATATCCTACTATAACATGTTGACAAGTATTATAAAGCAGGGAACAGAATTTTACTCCTTAGAAGTCAACTTTTATAATATATGCGTCATTTGATGACGCTAATTTATTGCAATACGTTCTTTTTTGTATAACAATTACTAATATACAATACAAAAAAGCACATGGGTAATTATAACTAACAGATTGTTTGACTTTTTTGGTAACACGTCAGTTTCTGAAGCTTATGAAAATATTCCGTTGAAATATCATTGCAAAAAATGATCTCTTTTATGATTTTCGTATATCTTGGGCGGGTGCGGGGGTGGGGGTGGGTGGTGATTTCATGGCTTTACATTCCTGGGAACATTGCATTCATAGCATATTTTGGTTTTAACATATAAAGCTTTAATGTAGAAGGGGAAATATTAGGCTACGTTACGAAACACTTGTCCTCAGTGCCAATTCCATTGTTATAACATTGTATAAATAACATACAGGTGAGAGTTTAGTAGAAGTACGTATTGCCATAGTGCTTAATGGCATTGACATCTGTTCTTTGGTTATCATTTTAAAATTTAATAGAAGTACATATTGTTATAATGGTCAGTGGCAGTGAAGACTGATTTTCCACTACTATTCTCGTATTTCATAGCATAACAATAATAACAGCATTCTTGAAATCAAAATCTTTTTTCAGAAAGGGGTAGTATTAGGCTACGCTACGAAGCGATATTCCTCCGGTTATTCATCAGTGCCAGTTCCATCGTTATATCATTGCGTGACACTTCACACAATACGCATACTGTTTAAATGGATGACCCCAATGAAAACTGCTCTACGATTATTATTTTTTTTCAAGTTATATATTATATACATGTAGCTTGCAAATGTATTTTAAGCTGCTGATGTAAGCTCGTCGCTGATTGGACAGCGGTTTCAGGCAGTCATTTATGCCTCTTGATGTTCGGATATATAAAGGCCGCGTACCCGATGCACTGCAGTCGGGCGAGCAGCTGTGGGGTCCTTCTGCGGCGGCGTGGTTGACCCTCCTGGTTATCCTCGCTTTGGGCCCCCCCGCAGCAGTCAAGTCGACCGGTCGGCTGCTCGCCCGTGCACCGCTATGGGTGTCTACTGGGCGCCTGCCCTGAGACTCCGTGCCTCCGTCGCTGCTCGCCGGCTGTTACCCGTGGCTGTGGCGGCGGCGGAGGCGTCCCTACACCCACCGGGACTTGAATTGCCCGTCCCCCCTTACAGGGCCGCCTTTTGGCCAAAGGCCCTGTCCCCCTATTATGGGGGTAATCTTAAGAAGATGTACTGCAGTGGAACGCCAACACTCGTCGAGCGAGCAACTCTCCTGGCCTTTGAGCCAGCTTTTAGACTGCTGAGTTGCTCGCTCGGCTCCGGTAACGGGTGCAAGATGCACCCGTGCCCCCGACCAGCTAGGCAGGGCCTCATGGCCTGAAGCCTAGCCTTGAGCCAGCTTATAGACTGCTGAGTTGCTCGCTCGGCTCCGGCTACGGGTGCAAAATGCAGCCGTACCCCCGACCAGCTAGGCAGGGCCTCATGGCCTGACGCCTAGCTCCTCTGCCGGGCTCTCAACATAGCCCCTCCTGCCAACGTGCAGGTAAACATTAAAAAAAAAAAAAGATATACTGCCATTAGGGACACGCCAGCCCTCGTCGGGCGAGCAGCTTGGCCGGCCCTTCCGCCGGTTGTAGACTGCCTGGGGCCTTATTCAGAAAGCAGGTTGTAAGCCTTACAACGGTGGAAGGCCGAGGTACAACCTCTGCCGAATTCAGGAAGCATCCGGGAGGTTGTAAAGGAGTTGTAAGGAGGATGTAAGTTATGACCTCTACGGAGTTGGTGTAACTCTTACAACCTTCTTTATATTGACATGAAATATGTCATAATTAGTGTTTCTTGACAAAGAAATAAAAGTAAGAGGTGATATGGGAAATTCCTTCCATAAAAGCGAGATGGTACAGGGATTGCGTTTGTTTACATCCTCAGTCAGACCACTGCCAGCACCCACGATGGAGATTCTTATCGCTGTTCTGCATGACCGTGCTTTAAGGAGAGAAAGGATAATACGTGATCACCTTGACCCTCTCTCCGTGAGTGATGCGGAGCTCATCAGTCAGTACAGACTCCCTCGACAAGAGCTTACTCGGCTGATAGCGGAGCTGGAGCCCTATCTACAGAGGAGGACGAGGAGGGCACACGCCATCCCCCACCTGCACACAGGTGCTGCTGGCACTGATAATGTATGCCAGCGGCTCTTTCCAACAAGTTATTGGAGACATTACCGGTAAGTTTTCTTATTAGCAATAATACCAGCGGTAAGAACCCCTGAATACGACACCCAACTCAGTGTAGCCACTGAGTTTTGTAGTAGCAGTATCCTTTAACCCTTCATAGTTAAACTAGGCGTTTGTTATCACCAAGCTTCACCTAGATGTATCTGTAATGTAATCGAACCATATCCTTAATGAAAAAAAATGAGTGTCCAGGAATTTTCGAATTTGGGAAGTTTCATGTCACCCACCATTTTTTCATGAAACATATAACCCCTCCCCCTGTTTTTAAAGTGATTCATGCAACTGTGACCTTGAACTCCATCAGAAAAAAAACTATTTTCTGAGATACTCCCCCACTTCCACCACAAATATATACAAATATATACAAATAGTGACCACAGAACAGTTCGTTTTAGCTTAGACTGGGCGGTGACCCGCGAACCAAACCCAGTGTTAGTGCCAGATTTTAGAAGAGCAAAGTACGAGGGGCGTCGAAGACATCTTGAAGAGATAAACTGGGATAATTTAGGGATACATGAGGGCCAGCACTGCGGATTAGAGAGCCAGGAGAACCAGGTAGAAATGTCTTACAATAATTTAGTTAGAGTAATAGTAGAGGGGCAAGGACAGCATATACCACAGCGAACACTTAGAAAAGAAAACAATGACCCTAAGTGGATGACTCGTGGACTAAAACACGAGATAGGGTTAAAGAAGAGAATTTATAAGAAAATAAAGAATGGTGAGACACATTTCAGGGGCCGGTATGTCGAACTATCTAGATTAGTGAAGAAAACACCAGGATGGCAAAAGGAATTATGAGATCAAAGTAGCAAACGAGGCAAAAAGTAATCCTAAGGGCTTCTTTCAGATGTAGAGAACAAAACACGGGAGAAAATTGGACCGCTGAAAACAAACACAGGGGAGCTAGTAGAAAATTACGATAATATAAGCACATTGTTGAACGACTACTTCCGTTCAGTATTCACACAAGAGGATCGAACGACTATTCCAGAAAGGGTTCAGGTGTACGAGGGCGGGGATGGCGATAAATTGAGAGATATAATCATTACCAGGCAAATAGTTCAGGATGAGATAGATAAGCTTAAGAGGAATAAGTCGCCAGGTCCTGACGGGACTTTTCCGAGGGTATTAAAGGAATTAGGTGATGTAATCAGTGGTCCACTAACCGACATCTTTAAGATGCCGGTAAATACTGGCTATGTGCCCAGCTTATGGAAAGTAGCTAATGTGACGCCGATTTTCAAAAAGGGGGACAGGTCGGCTGCTTCAAACTATCGCCCAATTAGCTTAACATCGGTTATAGGCAAGATGCTGGAGTCCATAATAGCCAGGAACATTCGGAATCATCTAGAGAAACACAGCTTAATTCATGACTCGCAGCATGGGTTCACGAAAGGTAGGTCATGCCTCACTAATCTCTTGTCCTACAGTAAAGTATTTGAGGCGGTAGACAGAGATGAAAATTATGATGTAATCTATCTTGATTTTAGTAAAGCGTTTGACAAAGTTCCTCACCAACGACTGTTGCTTAAATTACAGGCTCACGGTGTAGAGGGTAAGGTTTTGAACTGGGTAAAGGCATGGCTTAGCAATAGGAAGCAAAGAGTGCAAATCAATGGTAAAAGATCTGACTGGGGATGTGTTACGAGTGGGGTCCCACAAGGCTCGGTATTAGGTCCACTCTTGTTTATTATTTATATCAATGATTTAGATACAGGAATTAGTAGTGATGTCAGTAAGTTTGCGGATGATACCAAGATCGGTAGAGTAATTGAGTCGGATCAGGACGCTAGTATTCTCCAGGATGAACTAAACAGATTGTATGATTGGGCGGATAAATGGCAGATGGAGTTCAATGTAGGGAAGTGCAGTATTCTGAGTGTAGGTAGGAACAACCCCTCTCACAACTATTGCTTAAATGACACTCTCATAAGCAGGTCTGGGTGCGAGAGAGATTTAGGGTCTTAGTGAGCTCTGATCTCCGTCCAAGGGCACAATGCATTCAAGCTAGAAATCGAGCAAATAGGGTACTGGGATTTATTTCAAGGAGCGTAAGCAACAGAAGCGCCGAGGTCTTCCTCAAACTATATTTAGCATTAGTTAGACCTCATCTTGACTATGCGGTTCAGTTCTGGTCATCTTACTATAGAATGGATATCAAAATGTTAGTATCAGTGCAGAGGAGGATGACTAAGATGATTCAGGGGTTGAGAAACTTGCCATACGAGGAAAGACTCAAACAGTTAAACTTGCATTCTCTAAAAAGGCGAAGGGTGAGTGGAGACATGATCGAGGTTTATAAATGGATGAAGGGCTTTAATAAGAGAGATATTCATAAGGTTTTGTGGTAAGAGAACCGGGTAGGACACGAAATAATGGGTTTAAACTGGATAAATTCAGATTCAAGAGGGACATAGGCAAAATTGGTTTACCAACAGGGCTGTGGATGAGTGGAATAGGCTTAGCAGTCATGTGGTGAGTGCCAATACAATTGTCACATTCAAAAATAGATTAGATAAATTCATGGACAGCGACACTAGGTGGGATTAGATACACGGGAGCTTAGGGTCAAAGGAACTGCCTTGCATAGGCCTACCGGCCTCGTGCAGATTCCAACGTTCTTATATTCCCATGTTCTTACAACGATCTTTGGGGACCCGTGGATAATCTTCTTTTTGTGTGTGTGTGTGGGGGGGGGATGGAGGAAACTAGTCATTTCCCGTGGAAGTGAAGCTTAAAAGTGCTTATATCCCAATTTATCCTAACCTATCTTAACTAACCTAACCTAACCTCCTAATTTTTTCACTATCCCTTAATATTAATTTGCTGGAAAAACGTTATTAAGAAAAGTTGTTGGAACTGTCGTAATGTAGATGCAAACAACATACAAACTGTTGTGTGAGCGGCTGAGACGAAACTTCACAAATACCGAATTTTCTTGCAAGAATGAGACAGACATGAGGGTGCTCAAGGACTTCTATGCATATTACTTTTAGATAGTTTGGGGGATGCAGGGCCTGATACTGGAAATATTATTGAAACTGCATTAAGCTCCAGTAATCAACTGATGAGATTAATTCCATGTTACTGTTTCAGGTCCTTCACAGCCAAGTGTAAGCCGGTGTTCATAGATGTGGCAAATGCTTTGCCCAACAAGGCAATGCGTGAAATAAAGATGCCCTCTTCAGAACAAGAAAGAAGAGCAGTGGCTAGAAACTTTTCAAGAATACGCAATTTGCCCAGAGTTGTTGGAGCTATTGATTGTAAGACTCTAAATAACTGTCCAGAAAAATATTTATTAATGATGAAAATAATGGTTTGCTGTTGTCGAAGTAATAATTGATACATCAGCATGTATATTTATATTTATGTTGTCATTGAATATGCAAATATTTATGTGAAAAAATGTCCACAGGTACACATGTTGCCACCAAGGGTCCAAGCATCGATGAGGCCCTGTACATAAACAGGAAAAGGTTCCATTCGCTAAACATACAAGTCGCATGCGATGCTGCTGGCTTGGTCACTAGTTACTGTGTCAGATTCCCAGGTAATTTCAAATATTAGGATGTCAGTCGGTACTCGACACATTATTACCTAACCGGAAATTTTGAGTACTAATTATAATATCTAAGCCTGATTATAATTGCTCCATAGTCAATATGCCTATAAACAGGTAAATGTTTATTACAGTGCAGATGTAGGTTTCATCACAATAACTCATTCGCAGGGTCAACAAATGATTCATTCATCTGGCGCAGCAGCTACCTGCGGGAGCGATTTGCAGAAGGAGAGTTTGGAGAGTACCTACTCCTAGGTGTGTATGGTGAGGTGTTCATCCTTAGGATAAAGAGAAGTTATTATAATTATTTTGCTTTATGCTTTGTTATAATGCAATTAAGATATTACAGGTGACAGCGGCTACCCTTTAGAATCATGGCTGATGACC
Source organism: Eriocheir sinensis (assembly GCF_024679095.1). Classification (NCBI taxonomy): domain Eukaryota; kingdom Metazoa; phylum Arthropoda; class Malacostraca; order Decapoda; family Varunidae; genus Eriocheir; species Eriocheir sinensis. The sequence continues at coordinate 17,997 of NW_026111948.1, forward strand.
CTTGTAGCTAACCCAATGACAGCAGCAGAGGAGCGCTGCAGCAGGGCTCACATTAGGACACGCTTTGTTGTGGAGCAAACGTTTGGGGTCTTGAAAAGTCGCTTCAGGTAGCTTTGCTTTCAGTTTCTGTACCACTTAATTTGCCTCTTTACTAGAGTTAGCCTTATCATGAAACATTAAGAGGTTAGTTTGTCTAATGTGGTGCAGTAAAGTGTTGTAGGAAGGGTTACAGTAATCGCTACTAAAAGTTTTGTAGTTGCCTAACATACATTTTCATTTACAGGTGTATCCACAGGTCTGGTGGAGTGTTGCAGTACACTCCCCTGAAGTGTGCCAAGATCATGACGGCTTGTCTGCTGCTACACAACCGTTGTGTTAGACGTGGCGCTGCAGCTCCACAGCAGCTGTAGGTGCTTCTGTATTTCATTGAGAGAGTGCTATCTTTTATATACTCCACAAATTGCTGTCTGTATCAGTGCTCCTGGTATAATTAGGTTTAGGGTAGATTTATTAACATACATATGCAGTAGCAATGTCAAGTGGAGGTGCTAGTTATTCGGCATATGCTACAGTATGCCAGTACTGCTAAAGTTCATATTTAACTTATTTTCATTACCTCCCCAGCAGAAAGATGAAGAAGGAGACTTGCCTCCTGCGGCCGGACACCATGAGCGTGGGGCAACTGTCCGAGAGGAACTCATCCAGAGATGGTTTACATGAGATCTGCAGTGGAACTGCTTAAGTGTGTGCGTTTGTGTGTGTGTGTGTGTGTGTGTGTGTGTGTGTGTGTGTGTGTGTGTGTGTGTGTGTGTTGTAATTTCATTATTTTTTTTTCTCTCTCTCTCTCTCTGTATGCATGTATGTATGTATATATTTCACAGGATTTTTTTATTTATTTTTTGTTAAGTTCTCTGTAAGTAATTAAAAAAAATGTTAGGATAAGTTTTCAGCAACAAATAAGGAGCTAATGAAAATTTAAAATTTTAGTGTAAATATATTCAACCATACGCAACATTGTATAAAAAAACATGATATCCTTTTATAGAAAAATATAAAATCTTAGTATAAATATTATCAACCGTATAAAGATGTATAGCTATAGTTTCCTTTTATTAAAAAAAAATAAGGAAATTTTAGTATAAGTAAAATATTATAAAAGAGTACATGCCAATATGACCTCTTATGCATTATAAAATCTTTGTGTTAATATAATCAATCCTGAGAAACTAAGATTACAGCACAGCTCACTTTGAGGTATACTAGAATCCTGAGAAACTAAAATTATAGCAGCTCAACTTGAGGTAAATGGTATTTGGGGTAAAAAAAAAATAGAAAAGGCGACTAGAAACATGAGGAACTAAAAATGTAACACAGCTCAACTTTAGATTCTGGTATCGGGAGCAAATGGAACGTGACTAGAATCCACAGATAGAAAAATATATAATGTTTACATCAAAACTTAATCCTGAGGAAGAGAAAAAAATCAATATTTACACCTAAAATCAAAAAACTAATGAGAAAAAACTAACAACCTTAAGAAAGACAAAATAACTTGATCCTCTAAGATTTACGTCATAACTTAGTGATTAAAGGAGATAAAAAAAATCCAGGAAATAAAAATAATTAATCCTATATGATTTAAACCATGAGGGGAAAACCTATGGCTTCCTATTTAATTCGGCCTCCCATAGCCTGAACAAGTTTTAGGATGGCTGCTGGTGTTTCAGCTAATTTCTGCAAGGCAGCCACAGTCTCCCGCTGCATTGCAGCACACTCCCGCTGCAGTGCCACATTCTCCGGCTGTAAAGACACAGCCTCTCTTTGATTAACCACAAGGTCGGAAATAAGGTCCCGTACCTCATTTACATTAAGAAGCTGAGGTGCCACCTTAATCTCCTCCATGAAACCTAGAATAAAAAAAATAAAAAAATGCAAAAATTTAAGTAAATCCAAAAATTTCATCAAGTTTGTTGTGATGTGTATCTTGGAATGGTAGAGTGAAAGCAGAGGGTTTTGGGCAAAAATAGTGTACAAAACAAACCTAATACATATAGCACTCTACTTCTCATGCTGCTGTAAACAACAATGTTTTTGTTATATTCATCTGTTAACCAATTACAGTTAAGCAATTGGCACATAACGTCTCATTCTTTAGTCATTAAACTCTCATGCCGCTGATAGCGTCTTATTTTAAAATATTCGTTCATGAGAATGAACACTTATGTACTTCAAAGGAAGGTGTGCACAGTTTAAGGCTTTAAACCAAATACAAATAAAATGCACCGATAACTACCATAGTACGATGTTACTATATGATTCACCTTGACTCAAGGCTGCTATCAGATATTATTGGGATTCTCCTCCTCGCCTTCAATCACCATGACAGTAAACTCTCCCTGCGGTGTACCACTTGTGGATGGATGGGTACCTTCTTGAGCAGGACCCAGAGCCTGGGAGGGAAGGCACTGTGTAGCACCAGCTACATCTGAAATATAGTTAGGAAATGGTATTATCACAACCACATGTAAAGTTGGGGACATATGGTAAGCTGCATGTGGCCTCAGTGCTTATCTCCAACACGTCAGTCCCTTGAGCCCATGGTATGCCGGAACATACTGTCCTGTTGGGACACAGGGCCAGTGTGACATCCAGGTTGCCACACTTTACCTTTCCCAGGTACACATTTATGAATCCACCAGAAAGGGCAGGATTAACATCTGGGTGAACTGTCACTGATGACTCTAGGACCAAATCTTGTTTGGAATAGGTCTGTGTCTAAAATTCGTATGCAATTGTTCATCAAGGATAATGTTTGTATGACAAAATTTGTATGGAAAAGTTCGGATGCAAAAGTTAGTATGGTGTTTGTACGATATAAAGTACATATTGTGCCTGTCAACATCTACCTTTCCTTCTTGCTGGAAGTATGCCTTCATACAGCCTGTACCTAAGAAGGGTGACCGCTCCAATCCCTCAAACTACCGTCCTATAGCTTTACTTTCTTGTCTATCTAAAGCTTTTAAATTAATCCTTAACCGAAAGATTCAAAAATACCTTTCCACTTCAGATTTTGTATCTGATCACCAGTATGGGTTTCGTAAGGGTCGTTCTACTGGCGATCTCCTTGCCTTCCTAACTGACTCTTGGTCATCCTCTCAGCCGTTTCGGTGAAACCTTGGCTATTGCGCTGGACATATCAAAAGCTTTTGATAAGGTCTGCAACAAATCTTTGGCCTCCAAACTACCCTCCTACGGTTTCTATCCTTCTCTCAGTATCTTTATCTTCAGTTTCCTTTTCGACCGGTCTATTTCTGCTGTGGTAGACGGTCACTGTTCTTCCCTAAATCTATTAACAGTGGTGTCCCACAGGGTTCTGTCCTATCTCCCACTCTTTTTCTGTTGTTCATTGATGATCTTCTTTCCAAAACGAACTGTCCTATCCATTCCTACGCCGATGACTCCACTCTGCATTACTCAACTTCTTTTAATAGAAGACCCACCCTACAGGAACTTAACGACTTAAGGCTGGAGGCTGCAGAACGCCTAGCCTCAGACCTTACTATTATTTCCGATTGGGGCAAGAGGAACCTGGTGTCCTTCAACGCCTCAAAAACACAGTTTCTCCACCTATCCACTCGACACAATCCTCCAAACAACTATCCCTTATTCTTTGACAACACCCAGCTATCACCTTCCACAACACTAAACATCCTCGGTCTATCCTTAAATCAAAATCTCAACTGGAAACTTCATATCTCATATCTATTAATAATAATAATAATAATAATAATAATAATAATAATAATAATAATAATAATAATAATATTACTACTAATACTACTCCATCCTAGGAGATTTCAATGTCCACCACTATCTTTGGCTTTCATCCTCTTTCACTGATCAGCCTGGTGAACAAGCCTACAACTTTGCTCTCCTCAATGACCTAGAGCAGTTGGTTCAGCACTCTCTTGCACGTCTTGGAGACAGGCCCAACATTCTAGACCTCTTCCTTTTCTCTAGCCCTTCTGCCTACTCTGTCAAACTGTTCTCTCATTGGGTTCATCCGATCACAACCTTATTTCTGTATTCTGTCTTATCGCTCCTGTACACCCTCTGAACCCACCGAAGAGGCGATGCTTCTGGCATTTTGCTTCAGCTCTGTGGAACGACCTGAGGATGTACTTTTTCCGATTTCCCGTGAAATTATTACTGCTTCCAGGAGAGAGACCCCTCAGTGTGTGCCCAGTGCATCACAGAGGTGATTGTCTCAGGAATGGAGGCATACATTCCACGTAGATTCTCTACTCTCCATGCTAAAAAGCCTTGGTTTAATCACGCTTATTCTCGTGCTGTCAAAGATAGAGAGGCAGCTCACAAAAGGTACCAGAGTCTTGCAACTCCCGCTAACCATGACTTTTACATTTCAGCCCGGAATCTTGCCAAATCTATTCTCCGACTTAACAAAAACTCCTTTATCCATAGCAAACGTCAACACCTTGCTTTCTCTAATTCTTCCAGAGACTTCTGACACTTAGCCAAAAATATTTCCTCCAATTTCACTTCTTCCTCTTTCCCCCTTCTTAACCCAGACGGCAGCACTGCCGTCTCTTCTATTTCTAAGGTTGAACACGTCGCTCAGACTTTCTGTAACAACTCCACTCTGGACGATTCTGGGCATATTCCTCCTATTATTAAGATACCGCCCTATAGCTTTACTTTCCTGTATATCTAAAGCTTTTGAATCAATCCTTAACCGGAAGATTCAAAAGCACCTTTTCACTTCTAACCTTCTATCTGATCGCCAGTATGGGTTCCGCAAGGGGCGTTCTACTGACGATCTTCTTAACTGATTCTTGATCATCCTCTCTTAGCCGTTTCGGTGAAAATTTCTCTGTTGCGCTAGACATATCGAAAGCCTTCGATAGAGTCTTTCATAAGTCTTTGCTTTCTAAACTACCCTTTTTCGGATTCTATCCTTCTTTCTGTTCTTTTATCTCCAGTTTCCTTTCCGGCCGTTCTATATCTGCTGTGGTAGACGGTCATTGTTCTTCCCCTAAACCGATGAACAGTGGTGTTCCACAGGGCTCTGTCCCACTCTCTTCCTCTTATTCATCAATGATCTTCTTTCCACAATAAAGTGTCCTATCCACTCATACACTGATGCCTCCACTCTGCTTTATTCAACTTCTTTCAACAGGAGACCCTCTCAACAGGAATTACATGACTCCAGGCTGGAGGTTGCAGAAAGCTTAACCTCAGACCTTACTATTATTTCCAATTGGAGTAAAAGGAACTTTGTGTCCTTCAATGCCTCAAAACCCCACTTTCTCCACCTATCAACTCGACACAATCTTCCAAACACCTATCCCCTATTCTTCGACAACACTCAGGTGTCACCTTCTTCAACACTAAACATCCTCGGTCTATCCTTAACTCAAAATCTTAACTGTAAACTTCACATCTCCTCTCTTACTAAATCAACTTCCTCGAGGTTGGGCGTTCTGTATCGTCTCCGCCAGTTCTTCTCCCCCGCACAGTTGCTATCCATATACAGGGGCCTTGTCCGCCCTCGTATGGAGTATGCATCTCACGTGTGGGGAGCTCCACTCACACTGTTCTCTTGGACAGACTGGAGTCTAAGGCTCTTCGTCTCATCAGCTCTCCTCCTCTTACTGATAGTCTTCTACCTCTAAGAGAGTCAAGTCATATTTACCTGTTATTTTATTTATTCCTTATTTAGATTTTTTTTTTTTTTGGGGGGGGGGGTTGGGCATGCCAGATTCTCAACACTTTTACAAGTATTTTATGTTAAGACTATATCGGAATAGGTAGATTTGATGAGAATGGTAAAGTAAGATTAAAATATTATTTTGATAGCATTGGTCAAACAGTTTCTGGTGATATAATGTAAGGTTAGAAGTACTCAAAAGAATGGAATTAAGATTAATGCTTTGATTTTTTTTGTATAGCTGTATTGTGTAATATCATCCTACTTAGAGAAAAGCATTTTAGAAAAGTAGGTAATGAACAGTAGTATTAATTGCCATGTTCATAACAACTAAAAAGTTAATGTCTTATGATGCATGTAAATAAAATACTGGTACTGATTTAGCTTTCCATCACAGCATGTATTAAATGTTATTGGAGAAGGTATGGGAGATAAAAAGCATGCCATAGTGAAACGATTAAGAAACTTGCCTCACATTTATACCCTGACAGTGCCTTCCCTGGGAGTGGACCCCGTACGCAGGATGACTGTGAGAGGCGTTGGTACAACGTACAACAAAAATCAAAGCCTCACATTGCCAAGTGCAAGAATGAGCAGCGGCAGACTGGTAATTTTTTAGTTGTTATGTCTTTAAATGTAAAACTTATATTAGTTAGTTTTTTATGTGCTCACAGAATGCAGCTATACTGGCCACAATGCCTTTATTTCAGCTTAAAGTTAATAAGTTCATAGCAGTGAACTGCATATTTGATATAGAATTTTTTAATGTTCATCTGTCAGTGACTATCAATCTATCTAAATACCTTGGTTGTCTTCCCCAGTGAAGGGTTTTAGCCAAGACAGGCACACACTTACTCACACACTCACACTCATGTACACCACTCTCTCAGCTGCACAGCCCCTGAGTGAGTAAAAAAGGCCCTCACTGTATGGGGCATTAGCTGCACAGTTCAGACAGGGAACTTCCACACCAAGGCCTCACAGCATACACTGGTTTACCCCTGCCCCTTCATAACAATGACATTTCCCCCAGCACCTGAGTGCCCCACACGTGTGGCACCACAGATACGCAGGCGCCTGCCTATATAACTATGACATTAGCTGTGGTAGATAAACTGGTGTATGACATCATAGGCTGCTCGTCTCATGTATTTGAAGGGGTACCAGAGCCATTCAGCATTGACATGATGTGCTAGGGATAGGACAGCAGCAACAGTCAAGCAGCAGTGAAATATTGACTGGCCAGTATGTTTTTGGCAAAAACTTTTATATTCTCATTAAAACAATTTATTAATCACCCTTAAATTCATATTCTTTGTAGATACACACTTTATCAGTATTGCTAGAGACCATCCCAGCACATTGTTCATTATCTGTGGAAAAGATACCATTAGCTGCTCCGGCAACAGCCACTGCTTCAATATCTGCTGGCCCTATGACACCAGCCACTGCTTCATCATCTGCTGGCCCAATGACACCTGCTACTGCTTCATCATCTGCTGGCCCTATGACACCAGCCACTGTTTCATCATCTGCTGGCCCAATGACACCTGCCACTGCACTGGATGACAATGAAGCTGCTCCACCACAGTCACCACCTACTTCATCGGAGTTAAGAGATGCCTTTCATAGGGTAGCAGTATAATTACTGCCTCAAGGCTATGATTTTGTCACTTTTTTTATTACTGAGGAGGTTAGGGTGGAAGGGTGAAAATAATCTCTGCTGTTTTTCGAGAGAAATGATTAGCAATTCATTCAAAGCACAAAATTTACCAGAAAAAAATTGTGTGCCATTGTGAGTGGGTTCACTTGAGATTGGGCTCCAATACGCCTCTGTGGTCTAGTGGTCAGCATGCCTGGCTTCTACGCGGGCCCGGGTTCGAATCCCGGCCCGGGCAGTCGGCGTGCAGCTCACCAAGCTGATCATCCTCCCTCTCGGGCTGGTCGATAAATGACTACCTGGGGAAACTGTGGTAACCCGGATGTCACACAGGCCCTGTGTCCCGGGGTAATGGGCTCCCTCCCACCACAGGCTCAAGGGCCAATGTTACGGAGATGAGCACCGAGGCCACGCGCTGCTACAGCGTATGCCCCAACTCTACCTTTACCTTTATTGGCTCGACTGACAGACATGGCTTTATATGTCGAAGGTCACTGGTTCAATCCCCACAGCCAGCACTCTCTAACTTGGATTTTTCCGAGTTCCCTAGAGCCTAGATTAATTTCTCGGTGTTAAATGAGGAGATTTGCACCGGCACCCAGTCTTGGGTGTTACAAGATACGTTGTTACAATCAGGGGCGTCATTTGGACTTCAAAAGTGGGAGGGACATTAGGGCAGACAGTTTTATATATATATATATATATATATATATATATATATATATATATATATATATATATATAAATATATATATATATATATATATATATATATATATATATATATATATATATATATATATATATATATATATATATATATTTAGCATCATTAGCTAATAACACCTTTAGGCAATGATCATATTTGCATTTTATGTAGTCTGTGATGCAGGCAGGATATTCATTAGCACCTAATTAGACTCATGCTGCTCTTGAGTGCTCTCTGATGAATTCACAATCAAATATGTAGTATACCTATATGGTAGCATTGAGTAATCTTAGGTCACTTGGTAAAGTGTTCACCTAAGTCCGACCCAGTCTGACAACATAAACCTAAGTGTGTTTGCAAGCTGAGTGTTTAGAATATTGGCATAATAATAAAAGATGCTGAAAACTGGATTCCACTACTTTATTGAATATATGAATAATTATAAACTGAATTTGTAATGGAGCCAAGATAAAAAGCTATCTTTTCAGCAGTCATACCATGATCTCATGAAAATAATTAGGTTGACATATATAATTAATTAATACGTATTTTGGTATGATGACCATTGCACGTTAATACCATAGCTTTGCGAGCACTGAGTAATCTTAGATCACTTGGTAAAGTGTTCACATAAGTCCGACCCAAGCTGACAACATAAACCTAAGCATGTTTGCAAGCTGAGTGCTTAGAATATTGGCATAATAATAAAATATGCTGAAAACTAGATTCCACTAATAGAGTAATTATATACTGAATTTGTAATGGAGCCAAGATAAAAAAGCTATGTTTTTCAGTGGTCATACCATGATCTCATGAAAATAAATAGGTTGACACATGTAATTAATTACTACGTATTTTGTTATGATGACTATTGCACATTAATACTATAGCTTTGAATCCAATGATGAATATCCTCAAGCAAGACACAAATAGCAACAGATTGGTCACCAATTCACTCAGTAAACACAATACTCCAGAAAAGTATACACTGAATTCACAATAAAGTTGTTTTTCCACTTGGAACTTTGTAAACATAAACCAAGTAACCTCGTTTTACTTCACTCATAAGTCATGATGTTCGCGATGTGGTCACCTCGACCTTTCGTTCCTCCTCCCTCACACTGGCAGACGTCTCTAACAAGCTTTCTTACCACCATTATCTCAATACGAATAACCGGCAGGAGTAATTTGTTTTCTAACTTGATTTTAAAGCAACAATAATTATAAATCATATTCTAAATTACATTTTAATGCAATTTTAATGTCATCTTTTTCATTTGCATGTGTGTACCTTTCTGCTACAAATAAAAGTTTTTTTCCCATGTTTTGTTTTCCTTAACTCAAATATTTCACATTTTAATCAATAACAAAGGCATCAAACACTAATTGTATGTTCAAGCTATGTTTTTTTTCCTTTTTCTGTTGACATAAACTACTTCGTTTTCCTTTGGTGCCATTATTTTCACATGGGTGCAGTCTATCACTCCCACAACACCGGCAAGTTGGTAGAATTCTGCTTGCTTTTCACGGATCTCCACCCTGTCAAGGGGAGACTGGATAAACCTCCCGACTACCTACGGGGCACTGAGGGCGGCCAGAATTTTCGCAATCACCCTTCTTACACTACTCTGGCTTACCCCCAAACTCATCACTTGAACACTGCAGCATTTTTCCTGTAGCCAAGTATCTTTAAGTCAAAATCACTCTCAACCCCGGGGTGAGGGAATGCTCCCTTTGAACTGGATCTTGTAGCTCTTTTCTCACCAAATCAGTCACATACTCCATTCCTGCACGGTCTAATATGTATGTTTTGACAAGTTCACCATCGTTATACAGTTCCAAAGCGTCCTATCAAACTCTAAATTGCGGAAGCGGGCTGGAGGAAGTCCGGTGGCCATGTTGATATGGGTCTGGGTCTGGGATTCACTATTAACTTTACTATTAAGTGTTTAGAAGTCCTCGCCAGCACTCCCAAGTTAATACCAAAGTTAATAGTAGGTATTAGGCTAATAGTTGTTGAGGATACACTTTGAGAGTGAAGTTAATACTAAAGTCGAAAGTTAATACCAAGTTTAGTATTAATAGTTGTCGAGGATACGGGCCCAGCACTCGTCGAGCGAGCAACTCCCCTGGCCTTTGAACCAGCTTATAGACTGCTGAGTTGTTTCGCTCGGCTACGGGTGCAGGATGCACCCGTTCCCCCCAACCAGCTGGGCAGGGCCTCATGGCCTGACGCCTAGCACCTCTGCCGTGCTCTAACCATAGCCCATCCAGTCAACGAGCTGGTAAACATAAAACAACAACAATTTTGCCAGAGGCAGTGGAACGCCAGCACTAACAACAATTTGCCAAAGGCGGCCCGTGGTAAGGTAGTGTTGGAGGCCTTTTGTAGTTTGTTCGATATCTTCTCTAGCCCCCCCCCCCCCCCCTTCTTTTTTTCGGTCTATTTATTATACACCCACATCCATTAACCATATACAACACTAACAAAAAGTAGGTTATTCCTCATAATTATATGCATGCTCTCATTAATACAAACATCATTATTAGGAAAGCATTCATTATACATCCACATTCATTAATCATACAGCTTTAATAGAAAAGAAGGCTATTCCTTTTAAATCCATACTCTCTTAACAACATACAACATTATTAAGAAAGAAAATAGTAGATATACATCCACGTTCAGTACTCATATACAACACCAATAAAAAGTAGCCTATTCCTCATACATTCATGCTTTCTTTAATACAAAACATTATTAAGAAAGATTAATAGAACATCGACAGTAATTACTGATATACAAGATTAATAAAGAAAAGTAGGCTATTCCTCATAAAGTCATACTCTAATACAAACGGCATTATTAAGAAAGAAAAGAATACTTATACGTCCACAGTCATCACTCATATACAAGATTGATAAAAAGTAGGTTACTCCTTTTCAATTCATTCACTCTTAATAACACACAACATTTTTAAGAAAGAAAAGACTAGTTATACATACAGTTATTACTCATATACAAATAAGAAAAAGTAGGCTATTCCTTTTAAAATTCATATGCTTTTAAACACATACATCATTATTTAGAGAGCATTCATTATACATCCACATTCATCAATCATATACTACATTAATAAAAAGTAGGATATTTCTTTTAAATTCATACTGTTTTAAACACATAAAGCATTATTAAGGAAGCATTCATTGTATACTTCCACATTCATTAATCATATACAGCACTTATAACAAGTAGGCTATTCCTAATACATTCATCTCTTCAATGCATACACCATTATTAAAAAAAGCATTTATATCACATTTATAGTCACTTCATATTAAACTCCACATAAGCATACAACCCAACACACAAGGAATTATTATACAATGAACACTCGTATTATACAGCTCTCAACTTCTTACGGCCACTCACAGTGTACAATGAACACTTTAAATTTATCTTACAACTTTTTCCATTTCTTTCGACCACTAGAAGACTTAAAATGGCTTCTTACATCTTGCTCATTTTTTTTTTCTTACGATAAATTCACAACTTACAATAACGCTCTTAGACATCTCGTAACTTCTTGCATCTTTTACGACCACCTCTCTCGCTTGGCAATGTTATGCAATGACATCATCGTCCATGCCAGCCGGTGCATTTAGGAAACTAGTAGGCTATTATGCATTGAATTACAAAGCTATTATTTTGCATTTACGAATATTAAGTTATTATTATGCATTTAAGAAAACTAGGCTATTATTTTGAGCAAATTTGCAGAGAAATTAATTCTCTCTCTCTCTCTCTCTCTCTCTCTCTCTCTCCAGAATGCACACTGACGACCAAAGCCAAGCAAGTATATAGCTTATGGAATGCAGAAAATCTTATTACAGAGCGTGGACTAGTGGAAACAAGAGCATTCATAACAGATTTTTTAACTGTGGGCTTCGGCTATGGGAAAGCCGAGAAGTGGTCGAGAAACGACAAAATTACACTATTTTGAGACTAAGAAAAGAACAGGAATGTACATCAAAGTACTCCTCTCATAACCAAAAAGCCGTTAAAATATTTACTTTACTCAAACTCCATTCTTTTGAGTGGGGTTTGTCACAAAATAAACAGTCTCGTGACGTGTGGCATTTGGGTAGGCGGCCGATGTGATAGCGTACTGGACACACATTCGCCGCGTGATGGACGACGCGGGTTCGAATCCTCACGCTACCACTCGGATTTTTCAGTCACCGCCGAGTGGCTTAAAACTACCCACATGCTGTCCGGAAGACCACCCATCAACCCGGACTCTAGAGGAAGTCGTCCAAGCGAATGAAGAACGAGTTCCGGGGAGCAGCATGAGCCAATGCAGGATGGCGCCACTATAAACAATCGCCTGCGCCAGAACGGGCTGGGCCGACCATCAGGCCCCACCTGGAAGAAGCCTTGGGCCGACCATCAGGCCCCACTGGAAGATGCCTACCGGCGCAGTAGGCAACAACGTAAAAAAAAGCCAATAGTCGCTTGTTGTCTACTATAGAGAATTTGACGAGTGATTACTGTATGGATAGCTAAGTCAGCCTGCCATGACCCTACAGCACCACCTTTGACAAAAAAGCCCACCTCAAGATCACTCACCTACCACAATGACCTCGGACATTCATGGTGGGTTGCGCTATGCCACCACCGACTACAAATAGCTCGAATTAGGTGTTTTATGGAGAGCCCTTTTTAAGGTCCACCGTACCACAGCCCCGACTTGTGAAAGCCCTGAAAAGGGTCTCCCAACGTTCTCGGGTTAAAGAAACATAATGGTCGTGCAGTTGATGCTCACAGTTTCGTAAGAAAAATCCTGTCTGTCCTATGTCTTTGAAATTTTAATATGTTGTTTGTTGGTGTAAATGTATGACATTCTGTGAATTTCGTAAAATTGGGTGAATGTGTAGGGAAACTCAAACAGAGCATAAAATCTTCTATTTGTTTCACAGACTTTAGTTTTTAGATAATTACTTTGAAAAAAAAAATACCCTAGAACATTTGTGTATATATGTACATTTCTCATTTTGTAAATTTTTGATTTTCTGTTTCGGCTTCGAAAAAATAATTTCACTAATAATCTTCTCCACTTTTTCTCCCGTTTTCTTTTTACCTTTTTTAAAATGTACAAAATGAGAAAAATTGCCATTTAGTTGTAGTTTATATTGCTACCTTACAACAGACTATCAGACTGTTGATTTTCTGAATTTTTTTGAAGTGTAAAAAACACATTTTCGAGATTTTGGCTCCTACAGTTTTTTTTTTTTTTTTTTTTTTCCATTTCATGTGTTTTGCCATTTCTATTCACTTGACTGGCATGAAATCTTCACATATGATTGTTTATACCTTGTTCACTTACTGGAGAAGGATAAGGCATATGGTCCCCCTTTATAAAAAAAAAGTCATCACTCGAAGGTGGTGGTGGTGGTGGTCGCGGTGCGGTTGGTGTGAAGATAGAGTCGTGACTCTTGCTTTTTTGCGTTGCTTTCTTGCGTGTTTCCTGGGTCTTCATTTTGTTCCAGAAGACTTCTTTATGTTCATAACTTTGCTCATCGTTGCTTTGCGCTTGTACGTCTTTATAAAGACGTTTTTGGGTTATAGCGCAGCGAAATTTTTCAATGTCCTCCCCAGTCAACGTCTGTGGGAGAACTGAGCAGCAGAGTACGCATTTCACATTCGGCAGCCGTCACGAGTGGATAGAGGGATGATGGATGACAAAACTTACAGGGAAATATACTTTCTAATGTGAGTTTTGCGTGCGTACAAGCCTTGAGAAATACCACGTGTGTTGGCGCGCTATAGCGTAACAGCGCGAGGCATTTAAATCTCTTAAAGGGACCCTGTTATTTTAATATTTTACACGAATATGCTTCATTACCTGGTAGTACATAGCATCCCCGACATGTTGAGCGAGAAAAACTAATTTAGTCAGTTTAAAAAAATATTCGTAAAAAAATATACCCCTGGCGCCTTCCTTAAGTAATATCTCTCTCACACCCACACACACTCTTTGCTCCTTACACCACACACACACACACACACACACACACACATACGTCACATATAAATCGAATGTAGCTTTTTTTTCCGTCGTTGCCTGTTGCGCCGGTAGGCATCTTCCAGGTGGAGCCTGATGGTCGGCCCAAGGCTTCTTCCAGGTGGGGCCTGATGGTCGGCCCAGCCCGTTCTGGCGCAGGCGAGTGTTTATAGTGGCGCCATCTTGCATTGGCTCATGCTGCCCCCGGAACTCGTTCTTGATTCGCTTGGACGGCTTCCTCTAGAGTCCGGGTTGATGGGTGGTCTTCAGGACAGCATGTGTGTAGTTTTAAGCCATCCGAGTGGTAGCGTGGGGATTCGAACCCGCGTCGTCCAGCTCTGCTGGATAGTTGCCGTCTTTCGCTAGCGGCGTCCGAAACCTTTTGGAAACTGTGTCAACACTTGTGTCCCACGACTGTACGGTAGGCTATTTTTGCTCTTAACAAAAATTTCAGGTTGTTATATTTCTTAGAGCCAATTCCACAGTCCATCGTAGTGGCTTTGTAATCGCCCGAACGAAACTTTAGTCTTTTACACTCCGTAATGGTTAGGTTTTCGATGCAGCACCACACACACAAGAGATGTCCTGTATGATTTCCTCAGAAGTATTAACCTGTGCATGAACACAAAACACTACGCAATGAATTTTCTAAGTCTTTGGTGTTGATTTGCAGGTTTACTAACACATCATGGCGAACTGTGAAAGAGGCCATTGGTCCTTTTTAGAGTTTCCAAGTTATACAGAAATGATTCATGTTGACCTGAAGGCTTTGACGAAATGTGAAAAAAAAATATATGTAATGTAGGCTAGGCTATTTTTGCATATAAACTTTTTTTTTATTTCTTAGTTTTTTGTCGAGTTTTCAAGATATGATATTGACCTGAAGGCTTCGAGGTATGAAACAATAACATTATAATGTAGGCTAATCTGTTTTCGAACTGAATTAAACTTTTTTGGTCTTATATTTATGAGTAATTTGTTCAAGCTTCTAAGATATATAGGCATGATTCATATTGGCATGAAGGCTTTGATAAGGTATGAAACTAATAATGTAGGCAAGTCTATTTTTGCATATAAACCTTTACGTTATTGTATATCCAAGTCCTCTTTTTTTTAAGTGGCAAGCTATGAAGCCATGATATTGATCTGATGGCATATGGCAGATATGAACCAACTAAAAAATTTCTATATGCATTTGAACCTTAACTTTGCTATATCTCTCAAGTTCTCAACCCTTTCCAGGCTTCCCAGATAAAAATAATGGCATTACCGATCTATTCCTGGAAAGAAACACTCACATTCGTCCACCTCTTAAGAAAATGATCCAACATTAAAATCTTACCACAACTGGCTGGGCGGCTTCCACCTTGAGCTCCTCCTCTTCCAAGCTGACGGGAACGTGGCACTGGTAGATGCCTGCGTCAGCCGCAGACACACCTTCAATCTGCAACAGGTGACATTACATGCATGTAATCTTATACTGACCACTAACTACTAAATAATGAAGTACTACTCTTCTCATAATTATTTCTAAAATCCATTTCTTTTATGATCATTATTATTTTTTTTTATAGCAAAGGAAACAGAAAGGAAAATAAAAAGCTCGCATAGCGCTGCTCTTGCATAAGCAAATTGAGTTGTGTCCACAAGAGATCAAATTCGAATGGAGAGGTGCCTTGATACTTCTCTAACTGATAGCACATCCATGCTCATTGTTTTATGCTGCCAATTACGCCACCTTTACCTGTACACATTTACCTGGCTGCCTCCCTGCCACCCAGCCCACCCTCCCGTTCCCTGCTAACAGGAATGGGAAATATGATGGAGACAGCTGCTATTGATGCTGTTATATGTATAGTGGGCAGTGATAGGCAATACTATTTGTTGCTATTGTTGACATAGTAATTTGCTTGAGATATCAGTTATTTGTTTCATGAAACAGTGGGAGGCTAGTGTTTGTTGCTATTGTTGACATAGTAAATTGCTTGAGATATCAGTTATTTGTTTCATGAAACAGTGAGAGGCTAGTGTTTGTTGCTATTGTTGACATAGTAAATTGCTTGAGATATCAGTTATTTGTTTCATGAAACAGTGAGAGGCCAGTGTTTGTTGCTATTGTGTTGATAGTGTTCTTTGCTTAGTATACTTGATATTTGTTAAATGATACATGTTTTATGTTGCATAATTAGGCTCTTATTCTTAGATGCTGTCGGCTCTCACATTAAGTATTTCAAAAAGGTTGAAAAACAAAATGAATTGGATTTTCATGAATTTTCATTTTCACGTTCATAAAACAGCTAATATGTCAAACGTTGAGATGATTCTTTATTCATATTGATTAAAAGACGAGAATAGCGGACATCACTTTATTGAAGAGGAATAGAATAATCTTTGGAATACTTTTCATCAACGAAGTCATTTAATCAATACACACACGAAAAAAAATCGTATCGCACTTAATGAGCGTTATCAAATGAGAAGTTATATTCTGTTCTCTGAACCACTAGCATATCGTTCTTTTCGTTGTTTGTAACGGCTTGCCTGGGGCGTTTAAAGGGCGTTGATTAAGACTTCAGCTTCCTTAAAGCGAACTATATCCGTAGCCTATATGTACAAGAAGCGTCGTAGCGAGAGCGACTCCGTTGTGTGTCAGTCGGACTCTCGTGAAGGAGTGACGATTTACAGGTTGGAAAATAATTGTTACAATTGGTCACGTACGTCATGGTGACCTCCACGCACTATGAAATGCGATGTATACAAAACTGAGACGGTAAACACTGACGGACGACATTCCTATAAGGTGGCGTGATCAATCTGTCGTGTTTTTTTTCCATTGACAATTGTATGCCTAATTCGTGGTGATATTAAATAATAATAATAATACATTGATATCCTACTATAACACTGCTCGGTCACCTACCAGTGATCGCGACCTCGCGATATATAAAAATCTAAATAGCAGTTTGTCAAGCAGACTGCCTATGATACAATTACAATAAAACACTGGCTATGTAAGAACATATGTGGAGTTATAATATAAATAGTGAGAGGTAAAACACAACGTGTGTGACATGAAACATAAGAAATCTCTCAAAAGATAAATATAAGGACACATGTAGAAAAGCTATCAACTGGCATAGTTACAGACAATGAAACGTTCATCTAGCTCCTAAAAAAAAAATACAGTAGGGAAACATACAATAGTGAAACATAGTACAATGTTAAGTATAGGAGCAGGGGAATGCCAGGTTTCTGTCCGCTGACTTGCCTGAGAAAAGAAAACTACCTTGCCAGTGGTCTTCCTGCATCCAGTCGCCGTGTCTGCACAACCAAATAATCGTGCAGGACAGAGTTCCTCCTAATAAGGTAGCACATGACGACGAGACTGACGAACATCAAAAACATTGGTACAAAAAATCCAGGGTACAGGTAGGGGAGATGCAGGTATTCAGGCAGCGTTTCCTCCAGGGTTTCCGCAAACTCCGTTTTGTTTGCGAAAGACAATGAATTAAGGGAATTAGTCACATAAGAGATGCTGGAGAAGTGAATGTTATCGAGAGACCGTAGAGGAAACACTCGATGGGAAATATTGGCCGTGAAAACCAGACGGATCCGGGACGGGTACGTTGTTATGTTAGTGGAGCGGATATAGCATGCTTCCGCTATGGCATAGTAACCAGTAACCCGTTGATAAGTGGTACCCTCCGGGCAGATGACTGAGACATAGAAGGACTGAGGGAAATAGAAATAATGCAGACCCTGAAAGTTCTTATGGAAAACAGGTGTTGGTGGTAGCTGCTTGTAAGGGCACAGGGAAAGAGCGTCAGACGCGTTCACGCGGGTGAGGGCGATCTCGCATACCCCTCCCCGAACTGGTAGGAAGGCAAAGAGAGACGCAGAGCAATATAATCGCCCGAAGACCGTCTCCTTGCAATATTGCAAGAGTGAGTAGCTACCCATTGAATACAGAGCGAAATCCTTCGCGATTAGAACAAGAGACGGGAACGTGTCCAGGGCTAACACACTGTCCTTAGCTGAAAAAGGGAACGGGACAATTTCGTGTGCCTCAAACACGTCCGCCGTCTGAAATGGAACATGAATGATTATGGCATCGGGGGTGAGGCTGGACTCAATCAAAGGGTAAAAATATTGACTCATGTCTGGGTTGAATAAAGGTGTGAGGCTATAATTTTGATACCCGATATGGACAGTCGTTCTCAAATCATGTAGAGGGAACAAGGCAGGTGTGAATCTACCGTGCGCCGCATCAACCATGTTGCTAATAACCTGCTGATTTGCCGTTGCGACAGAGTTAATGACGTTGTCCAATACATGCAAGGCCGGATCTAGGAGGAGAAACTGATTCACCTAAGGATCTATTTGACAACTATGTTGATAACCTCTACCATCTTATTTGTCTACTCCAGCAGTTCCTCAATGTTAGAACGCAACCGCGCAAGTTTTCTACAATTGGCGTTGATCACCCTGCGATTTCGGGCAGCAAAGGAAAGTACATGAGCGTAGTGGTCCCGCACATCGCGTACGTCCTCGTCGGTTGCCGTACCGAAGAGGAACTTTGAGGCGGACCCAACGATGTTGAGCAATCCCCTTTTTACCCGAGAGTGAACTGAGTGAAAATTATAATCCATGT
This sequence comes from Eriocheir sinensis, assembly GCF_024679095.1. NCBI lineage: Eukaryota > Metazoa > Arthropoda > Malacostraca > Decapoda > Varunidae > Eriocheir > Eriocheir sinensis. The sequence continues at coordinate 36,810 of NW_026111948.1, forward strand.
CTACCTCATCAACTTTTCCCCGTAGGAACAGAATCCTATCCTCCAGTAGTTGAACAAGATTCAGAGAGTTGGTACTAGAAGGTGCCTTTGATTCCCTAGTCTTGGTAGCCCGTATGGCGTCTGCCATGCCGAGTAGTTTTTCTGATACTATCCTGATTGTGTCCGTGGTGTTGGTCAAGGAAGTATATGGATATTTTATGAGGAGCACATCTTCTATGAGGAAGACCTTCCTATGTGTGCCGTGAGGGCACCAGGCTTCAGGTGGATGGGTGTCGTTGCAAGCAGGGAGCCGAGGGACAACAAGATGATCAGAAAACGCAACATCATGATCTGAAAGTGGTGGGAATGAAGTATTTAAACCCGTGGTCTCAGGTTATAGCTATGGGTGTTGGGATTATCTTGTTGAACATTTGACTCTGAGGGGGAATTACCAATATCAAGGTCCAAAGGTGAGGGAATTACTTTCAGACGATCACTGTGAACTTCTAGACTGACTCCACTATTCGACTCGAGAACCTCGAACCGATCTCCCTGACATTCCGAACAATACGGTAAGGACCCACAAATTTAGCCCCAGTTTCGAACTCATTTCCGCTTGCTTAATCATGACTGTGTCACCTCTATTAATTTCACCAGGACGGCCTGTTTGTGTTGTTTTGACATCATTTCAACCTTCGTAGCTTTTAACGTACACCTAACATCGGAGTGTATCTTAGAAAACATATGCATCTGCTGTTGTGCGTACCTATCAATGTTGTAGAGAGGTTGTTGAGGGATTGTTAGGAAGTCGTACGGAAGATGTTTCTCCACCCCATATAAGATGCAGTAGGGAGACTTCCCGTAGAGTCGTTTACCGACGTATTTATGGAAGCGGCTATATGCGATAGCCAATCCTCCCAGTTATCGTGGAGATCGTTCACGATAGGCCTGAGGACCTGTAAGATTTTCCTATTAGCCCTCTCCGCCAACCCATTAGCAGCTGGGTGGTAAGCTGTGATGAAGGATTGCGTGACGTTAAACTGAGCGCTTATTTCGCTCAATACTGAGTTCCTAAACTCGGTGCCATTGTCACTCAAAAGAATTCGAGGAGACGAATGTGGACACAACACGTGAGTCACGAGGGCATGGGCCACGCGTGTGGCTGTCTTGTCCTTGAGAGGCGCTAGAACTAGAAATCTAGAGAACTGGTCGACGCACACCAATAAGTAGCGCGAACCATGTTGGCTCTGGGGGAGCTGTAATAAGTCTATATTAACAACATCCCATGGCGCCTCTGGTACTGGGTATTGCAACATAGGTGCTGGCCCTTTTACGGACCCCTTGTGCTTAGCACAAACGACGCAATGTGCGACATGTTTTTCTACATCAACCCGTAATGTGGGCCAGTAGAATTCTCGTCTGGTGACAGATAGCGTCTTGTCTCTTCCTGGGTGACCCGCAATGGGTGTGTTATGGACCAGCTTAAGCGTCACGGGGACGTATTTGTCTGGGATGACCAGTTGTTCTATAGGTACCGGTTTGGTTCCCAATATAAGAACGTTGGAATCTGCACGAGGCCGGTAGGCCTATGCAAGGCAGTTCCTTTGACCCTAAGCTCCCGTGTATCTAATCCCACCCAGTGTCGCTGTCCATGAATTTATCTAATCTATTTTTGAATGTGACAATTGTATTGGCACTCACCACATGACTGCTAAGCCTATTCCACTCATCCACAACCCTGTTGGTAAACCAATTTTTGCCTATGTCCCTCTTGAATCTGAATTTATCCAGTTTAAACCCATTATTTCGTGTCCTACCCGGCTCTCTTACCAACAAAACCTTATGAATATCTCTCTTATTAAAGCCTTTCATCCATTTATAAACCTCGAACATGTCTCCACGCACCCTTCGCCTTTTTAGAGAATACAAGTTTAACTGTTTGAGTCTTTCCTCGTATGGCAAGTTTCTCAACCCCTGAATCATCTTAGTCATCCTCCTCTGCACTGATACTAACATTTTGATATCCATTCTATAGTAAGATGACCAGAACTGAACCGCATAGTCAAGATGAGGTCTAACTAATGCTAAATATAGTTTGAGGAAGACTCCGGCGCTTCTGTTGCTTACGCTCCTTGAAATAAATCCCAGTACCCTATTTGCTCAATTTCTAGCTTGAATGCATTGTGCCCTTGGACGGAGATCAGAGCTCACTAAGACCCCTAAATCTCTCTCGCACCCAGACCTGCTTATGAGAGTGTCATTTAAGCAATAGTTGTGAGAGGGGTTGTTCCTACCTACACTCAGAATACTGCACTTCCCTACATTGAACTCCATCTGCCATTTATCCGCCCAATCATACAATCTGTTTAGTTCATCCTGGAGAATACTAGCGTCCTGATCCGACTCAATTACTCTACCGATCTTGGTATCATCCGCAAACTTACTGACATCACTACTAATTCCTGTATCTAAATCTCGTCGTCATGTGCTACCTTATTAGGAGAAACTCTGTCCTGCACGATTATTTGGTTGTGCAGACACGGCGACTGGATGCAGAGAGGCCACTGGCAAGGTAGTTTTTCCTTTTCTCAGACAAGTCAGGGGACAGAAACCTGGCTGCTCCTATACTTAACATTGTACTGTGTTTCACTACTGTATTTTTTTTAGGAGCTAGATGACCGTTTCATTGTCTGTAACTATGCCAGTTGATAGTTTCTTATACATGTGTCCTTATATTTATCTTTTGAGAGGTTTCTTATGTTTCATGTCACACACGTTGTGGTTTCCTCTCACTATTTATATTATAACTCCACATCTGTTCTTACATAGCCAGTGTTTTAATGTAATTGTGTCATTGGCAGTCTGCTTGACAAACTCCCACTATGTATGTTCATGGTAACTAGACTGCTATTTAGATTTTTATATATCGCGAGGTCGCGATCACTGGTAGGTGACCGAGCAGTGTTATAGTAGGATATCAATGTATTATTATTATTTAATATCACCACGAATTAGGCATACAATTGTCAATGGAAAAACCCACGACAGATAGATCACGCCACCTTATAGGAATGTCGTCCGTCAGTGTTTACCGTCTCAGTTTTGTATACTTCGCACTCCGATGGTGCGTGGAGGTCACCTTGACATACGTGACCAATTGTAACAATTATTTTCCAACCTGTAACTCGCCACTCCTTCACGAGAGTCCGACTGACACACAACGACAGTCGCTCCGTCGCTTCTTGTACATAAAGGCTACGAATATAATTCGCCTTAAGGAAGCTGAAGTCTTAATCAACACCCTTTAAACGCCCCCCGACAAGCCCGTTACATTTGGTTGGCAGCGGTCACCCCGCGCCTGTGCCTTCGCTACCTCGTTCTCCTCCAAGCCACGAGAACTCACCAACAAACTCCGGGGACAGGCGTACAAGGGAAAAGGAGTCAACGCACCTGCCGTCCGCGGCAACGCACCAGGCGCCAGCTACAAGCATCTCACAAGTCGCCACCTACGTGCAACTCACAAGGCGCCAGCTACAAGCATCTCACAAGTCGCCACCTACGTGCAACTCACAAGGCGCCAGCTACAAGCATCTCACAAGTCGCCACCTACGTGCAACTCACAAGGCGCCAGCTACAAGCATCTCACAAGTCGCCACCTACGTGCAACTCACAGGGCGCCAGCTACAAGCATCTCACAAGTCGCCACCTACGTGCAACTCACAAGGCGCCAGCTACAAGCATCTCACAAGTCGCCACCTACGTGCAACTCACAAGGCGCCAGCTACAAGCATCTCACAAGTCGCCACCTACGTGCAACTCACTAGGCGCCAGCTACAAGCATCTCACAAGTCGCCACCTACGTGCAACTCACAAGGCGCCATCTACAAGCCTCGAGCATACCAGCTACAAGCAACTCTACAGGCGTCCAGCCTACAAGCCTCGAGCACACCACAGGCCTACGCAGCCGATAGCGAGGGCCATAATCTACAAGCCGCTCCCCCGCTTCACTGCACTGCTACGAACCCTGCAAGCCACTCCACGATACGGCAGAAGTATTCACACCTGCAACGAGGAGGCACGCACCGCTGACCTTGGGACACCCCACATGCCCCTCGCTCCACAGCTGGCGGCACCACCGCTGCTGCCGGGAGCATCGGCCCAAACCTCTTCCGGCAAACAGTCAGCGAGGGTCCCCGCGGCCATCTCCCGGTGACTGCAAGCTGTTCCCACTACCGTTTCTTGCAAGGCGTCTTCTCAATAGGTTACACACCCAAGTCGTCTTATCTGCCACAGCCGCCCATCTCTTACTATAACTAGGACGACACGGCCATCATACGTCTGGCAGCAGTGTACCGGCTCCCAGCCGCCGCATCCGCGGCCGCTCCAATTGCTGGGTCAGCAGTTTTTCTACCTCCATTGCGAGTCCTCCGATGTCAGCCCATCCCTCACCTCTCACCGCCGCTGTGGCCGCGGCCAAGGTTTCCTGACGAGCCTTCAACGACTGCACGTAACCCAGGGCATCACACGCCGTCGCCCTCTCCACTACATCAGCTGATTAATCTTGGTATTTGTGGATATTCCCTTCTTGTCCAAATATGCCGACTCGGCTCATTTTCATTATTATCCGTGCAGAGGCACGATTTTTTTTCTTTCTGTGTTCCTAACACTGTTATTCATTCATAATTGTGAGAGTACCGTTCATTCCCATACGATATTGATTCTTTCTTATTGTTTGCTAGCGAGTCTATTGAGTATACTAGTGTGGGTTCCCTTATCAAAGTTAATCTTCATCAGTGTGCCCTGCCTCCGTTTTCTTTTCACCGCTCGAGAGAAAACGTGAGCTTCAATGGTATACTCACTTAACATACCACTTTGTTTATATAGTTATTCTTTCAATATACCCATATCATTAGGGCATTCCATTATAACCTTAACTTCTATTACGTCTAAACAGGCACCTTGCTAGCCATTCTTTCTTGCCTTTTTAGGGTTTCAATGCAAACTATTCATTCCTACACGTTCCGTTTATTGGTTCATATTTACAGCTATCAACATATGCTCCTATTTTGTGAATGGTTTACACCATAGTATGAACAAAGACACTCTCGCTAAACTCGGCGACACCTTTAAACAGTTGGCTCGTCCTTCAAGGGAGGAGGAATTGGAGCAAGGTGCAAACACCGGTGATTTAAATGTGGTGAATTTACGATCGGGGGCTACGTACTCTTCCCTCCCAAGGGATAGCGCCCCTTCACCTTCAGAATCGTCTGAATACTTAACCCCCACTCTGCCGGTCACAATGCCTGTCGCTCCACCTACCCCTCCTCCCGGGGCCCCACACCACTTCCCCGCCCCGATTCGGGTCATTCCAACTCACGCCAGTATTCGACAATTCTCGGGAGGCGAGACCGATTTTTCGGCGCGACAGTTTTTAGATTTGTGTGAATCTGCCATCGTAAATTCCTCCATTACGGAAGATCATGATAAAATCGCTTTCATTCGGTCACGGTTACTTCCAGGCTCTCGGGCACTGAATTTGATGCAGTCCTCAGCGTTCGCTTCGGGGGACATTGGTGTAACCTATGAGGTTTTTAAAGGGAATTTCATTAAAATCTTCGGGGGCGGGAGTAAACCAAGCATCGTTAGACAGATGGCACACACGGTTGAGTCCCTCCAAAAAAATTCCTCAACAAAGCCGATTTGGGACGCCATGATTGAGGCAAATCAGCTGGCGGTTGACTGTGTCAAGAGCCTAGAAGACGCGCTCTGGCTTCCAGGGGGTTGTATGCAAAAGCACCAGGTGAAGACAGCTTTCGAGTTGTTTTTTTACTTATTTCATATTTCAGAGAAGAACCGCCGTTCTGCCCTCCCTTTGGCCTTCAAACCGAGCGGGAAGTTGGTTGACTTCGTCTCAGAGTTAGAAGTCAAGGTTCAGGAACACCCTCACCATCAACCCCTCGCAACATATATATATATATATATATATATATATATATATATATATATATATATATATATATATATATATATATATATATATATATATATATATATATATATATATATATATATATATATATATATATATATATATATATATATATATATATATATATATATATATATATATATATATATATATATATATATATATATATATATATATATATATATATATATATATATATATATATATATATATATATATATATATATATATATATATTTAGATAGATAGATAGATAGGCAGCTCACAAAAGGTTCCAGAGCCTTCGAACTCCCACTAACTTTGATCTATACATTTCAGCCCGGAATCGTGCCAAATCTATTCTCCGACTTACCAAAACTTCTTTCATATGCAGAAAATGTCAACACCTTGCTTCTAATTCTTCCCGTGACTTCTGGCATCTAGCCAAAAATATCTCCTCCAATTTCACTTCTTCCTCGCTCCCTCCTCTCCTTAACCCTGACGGCACACTGCCGTTTCATTTGTCTCTAAGGCTGAGCTCTTCGCTCAAACTTTCTGTAAGAACTCCACCTTGGACGATTCTGGGCATATTCCTTCTATATATCCCCCCTCTGATTCCTTTATGCCTGTTATTAAGATTCTTCCTAATGATGTTTTCTATGCTTTCTCTGGCCTCAACTCTCGGAAGGCTTATGGACCTGATGGAGTGCCTCCTATTGTCCTCAAAAACTGTGCTTCTGTGCTGACACCCTGCCTGGTCAAACTCTTTCGTCTCTGCCTATCAACATCTATCTTTCCTTCCTGCTGGAATTATGCCTTTGTACAGCCTGTGCCTAAGAAGAGTGACAGCTCCAATCCCTCAAACTACCACCCAATAGCTTTACTTTCATGTCTATCTAAAGCTTTTGAATCAATCCTTAACCGGAAGATTTAAAAGCACCTTTCCACTTATAATCTTCTATCTGATCGTCAGTATGGATTCCGCAAGGGGCGTTCTACTGGCGATCTTCTTGCTCTCTTAAATGACTCTTGGTCATCCTCTCTAGCAGTTTCGGTGAAACTTTCTCTGTTGCGCTAGACATATCGAAAGCACTCGATAGAGTCTTGCACCAGTCTTTGCTTTCTAAACTGCCCTCTTTCGGATTATATCCCTCTCTCTGTTCCTTTATCTCCAGTTTCCTTTCCGGCCGTTCTATCTCTGCGGTCGTAGACGGTCACAGATCTTCCCCTAAACCTATCAACAGTGGCGTTCCACAGGGCTCTGTCCTATCACCCACTCTCTTCCTGTTATTCATCAATGATCTTCTTTCCATAACAAACTGTCCTGTCCACTCGTACGCCGACGACTCCACTCTGCACTATTCAACTTCTTTCAATAGAAGACCATCACAACAGGAAGTATACGACTCCAGACTGGAGGCTGCAGAACGCTCAACCTCAGACCTTGCTATCATTTCCGACTGGGGCAGAAGGAACCTTGTGTCCTTCAATGCCTCAAAAACTCAATTTCTCCACCTATCAACTCGACATAATCTTCCAAACACCTATCCCCTATTCTTCGACAACACTCAGCTGTCACCTTCTTCAACACTAAACATCATCGGTCTATCATTAACTCAAAATCTCAGCTGGAAACTTCATAATCTCCTCTCTTGCTAAATCAGCTTCCTCGAGGTTGGGCGTTCTGTATCGTCTCCGCCAGTTCTTCTCCCCCGCGCAGTTGCTATCCATATACAGGGGCCTTGTCCGCCCTCGTATGGAGTATGCATCTCACGTGTGGGGGGGGCTCCACTCACATAGCTCTTCTGGACAGAGTGGAGGCTAAGGCTCTCTTCGTCTCACTAGCTCTCCTCCTCCTACTGATAGTCTTCTACCTCTTAAATTCCGCCGCGATGTTGCCTCTCTTTCTATCTTCTATCGATATTTCCACGCTGACTGCTCTTCTGAACTTGCTAACTGCATGCCTCCCCCACTCATGCGGCCCCGCTGCACACGACTTTCTACTCATGCTCATCCCTATACAGTCCAAACCCTTATGCAAAAGTTAACCAGCATCTTCACTCTTTCATCCCTCACGCTGGTAAACTCTGGAACAATCATCCTTCATCTGTATTTCCTCCTGCCTACGACTTGAACTTTTTCAAGAGGAGGGTATCAGGACACCTCTCCTCCCGAATTTGACCTTGCTTTTGGCCACCTCGTCTGATTCTTTTATGGGAGCAGCGATTAGCGGGCTTTTTTTTTATTATTGTCTTTTTTTGTGCCCTTGAGCTGCCTCCTTTGTTGTAAAAAAAAATAAAAAAATAAGCCGTCTGCGAGTTAAGGCCAGAGAGGGCATAGAAAACATCATTATGACGAAACTTAATAACAGGCATAAAGTAGTCGGAGGGGGGATGAGTAGGAGGAATATGCCCAGAATCGTCCAGAGTGGAGTTGTTGCAGAAAGTTTGAGCGAAAAATTCAGCCTTAGAGATAAAAGAGACGGCAGTGCTGCCGTGTTTTTTTTTTCTTCACATTCATGGTACAGAAGCCTTCTCAAACTATCACCAGGCTCATGAAACTACCCATGGAGATACAGATACGACAACCTCTCTCTCTCTCTCTCTCTCTCTCGCCGGCTACGTAAACTTTTGGGATCAATTTTATGGCATGAGGAGTCTATTTCAGAAAGATGGACTCCATTTGTCAGCAGTCGGAGCGGCAAGATTTGGGAGACTACTTCACGGCGCTGTTCGAGACTTTAGAGCAAAAAACGAGTCGCGCGTTCACACCCCGCCCACTTAAATATAAATAGTTGTCATGCGGCCAGCACTTCACTAAATCCTAAAACAACTAACAACTCCGTTTCTCGAGTTATAACAAAACACAACTTAAGGGTTCTTAGCTTTAACGCTCGAGGCTTAAGAAAAAAGATCGATGAATTGCAGTGCCTAACTAAAACAGAAGACGTTGATGTAATTGCCGTAACTGAAACATTTATTGACACCGCTATTAATGACTGAATTTTTTTAATATAATGTAAATAACTTTATATTTTTCAATAAAGACCGAGTTAATCGTAGAGGTGGAGGAGTGGTTTTACGTCAAAAGTAGCTTACAGCCCGTTGATAAAACACCAGAGAACAGTACTGTAGAACACTTGAGCGTGAGCTCAAATACCGATCAATTAAAAATCAACATATCCGTCACTTACAGGCCTCCAGGCCAATCACGCGAGAATGATGAAATAATATATAGCGTTTTGCAAAGAACTCTCCGAAACAATGATGCATTGATTTTGAGGGATTTTAATCTACCGCATATAGACTGGCAGACACTCACGGGATCCGAGGGGGAATCGCACAGGATGTTAGACTTCGTTGAAAATAACTGCCTTAGCCAAATGGTTAGTGAAACAACGCGCGATAATAATATTCTTGATCTTGTATTAGTAACCCAAGAGAACTTAGTTGACAATGTCAGCGTTGGCGAACACTCGGATCATGCGAGACTGGTGCGTCTCGACATAAGAGCTCAAACAAGGATTGCATTATTGTATGTCAATTTTAAAAGAGCGAATTTTGAAAGAATAAGACAGTCATTAACGAACTTTCAATTAGTATCCAACAGCGACGTCGAAGAATCTTGGCAAGACTTTAAAGCCTAATTTCTAACTGATCCGTGCAATCTTGTGAAAAGCGTCGAAAAGTTAAAAATCCTCCGTGGTTTAATAATGAAATCAAACTTGCACTCCAAAAGAGGAACTTGTTACATAGGCAAAAGAAAACCGATAACTCTACCGAAAATAGTACACGGTACTACGAAGCAAGACGACAAGTCAAAAGTTTAATCAAACAGGCGAAACGGAGGTACGAAGTAAACATTGCGGTAAATTGCAAGTCAGATCCTAAAAGTTTTTTTAGGTATATAAACAAAAAAAAAAAAAGGAGATTCGAAGTGGGATTGGCCCATTAACAGATGATTCGGGCAATATCGTGACAGACACCCAACGCATAGCGAGCACGTTAAATTCTTATTTCGCCTCGGTTTTTAATAGTAATTCTACCGATACTGCTGCTGTTCCTACCACTATTGGAAATCCCAGTCGTACTCTCCCTGACTTTGAAATCAGTACAGATGAGGTTCTCAAAGCGCTGCAGTCACTTAAAACTAACAAAAGTCCAGGACTTGATAAAATATATCCAAAATTACAGTACTTAAAGGAATATCAAGAGAGATACTCAGACCTTTAACAATGCTGTTTAATATGTCTTTGCACCATGGTATCGTTCCTAGTGATTGGAAAATGGCTAACGTAGGTAGTAACAAATGTACAGAAGTGGGGGTAGTTGGAAGTGGGGGGTGACGGAAGTGGGGGTTGGGGGGGTCAGCGGGGGGATGACGGAAGAGGGGGTAGCTGGACACCCCCCACCCCCCACATCTTTCACCTTTTCACCCACCCCCTACACCACCCCACTCACCCCATCCACCCCTCTCGGGCTAGCGTACGGAACCGGGGGTGACGGAGTGGGGTGCCCAGCGGGGGAGGTGACGGAAGAGGGGGTAGTTGAAGGGTTAAGATAAGATCGCGGAAAAAAAGAGCTCGAATGACCACAAGATTATAATCACGGAAAAGGGTAAAGACATTAGGTTAATGACCTGGATGGAATATGCCCCGCCCACCTGCTCCCCGGCCTCCATCTTTCCTTAATCTCGTTTCTTTCCCTCTCTCCCATACACACACACACACACACACACACACACACACACACACACACACACACACACTCGAACACACACACACACACACACACACACACACACACACACACACACACACACACACCTTTATGTCTGTTTCTGATCCTGTTATGTCTGTTTGTGATCCTTTTTCGTCCGTATCTGATCATTTTCCATCTGTTTTTTTTTTATTCCTTTATGTTTGTTTCTAGTTCTTTTCTGTTGTTTCTAATTCTTTTCCGTCCATTTTTTACTCTTTTTCGTCTGTTTCTGATTCCATTATGTTTGTTTCTGATCCTTTTAAGTCTGTTTCTGACTCCTTTCCGTCTGTCCGTCTACTGGTGTTTGCGATAAATGAAATACCACTGGCTGATCACACACACACACACACACACACACACACACACACACACACACGAAACATAAAGCCTCTGTTATTTTCGTTTCTTTTCCGTTTCTTCGTCTGTTCGTGCGTCCCTTACGTCAGCGGAAGGCGAGGCAGGATGGAAGTGTACCGAGGCTCACTAGTTAAAACAATAAACAGTCTGGAAATCAAGTTGAAATTTTCCTCCACTCCTTTGTCTGTGTTTGGGCCATCCGTACCTTCGACCTATAGTAAGATGCATCTGGTGGCTTGGAGGGCACACGATGGGCATGTTAGTGACTCGTGGTAAGGATTGACTCATGACTTTCCGTTTTTGTGACACTGTGTTGGGTTGTATGTATTTCTGTGTATTGCATAGTACGTTTCTTTTCATATTTGTTTGTTTATATATTTTTAGGATTTAGAGGGCACGCGAAGGGCAAGTTAAAAGTGACTCGTGGGAAGGATTGACTCATGACTTTCCGTTTTTGTGACACTGTGTTGGGTTGTATGTATTTCTGTATACGGAACTGTTTGTTTCTTACCCTATTTGTTTGTTTATCATATTTCGAGGATTTAGAGGGTACGCGAAGGGCAAGTTAAAGGTGACCCGTGGTAAGGATTGACTCATTGTCATCCGTTTTTATGACATTGTGTTTCGTTGTATGTAATTCTGTGTATAGCATTATTTTGTTTTTATCTTATTTCGAGGATTTAAAGGGTACGCGAAGGGCAAGTTAAAGGTGACTCGTGGTAAGGATTGACTCATTGTCATCCGTTTTTATGACATTGTGTTTCGTTGTATGTATTTCTGTGTATAGCATTATTTTGTTTTTATCTTATTTCGAGGATTTAAAGGGTACGCGAAGGGCAAGTTAAAGGTGACTCGGAATAAGGATGGACTCATTGTCATCCGTTTTTATGACATTGTGTTGCGTTGTATGAATTTCTGAGTATGGCATTGTTTGTTTCTTCTTCTATTTGTAAGTTCATCTTATTTCGAGGACTTGGACACACGGAGGGCAAGTTAAAGGTGACTCGTGGTAAGGATTGACTCGTAGTTTTCCGTTTTTATTATGTTGAGCTCCGTTGTATGTTTTTTCTCTATACATAACATTCATTATTTTCCTACTTGTATTTTTTTCTTCTTATTTCTCGGTTGTCTGTCTCTTTCAAACATGGGAAGTTTGTTTTCAGTGTAATTTTCCGTCTTCGCTGTGATGAGTTTCACTGTATTGTTTTTCGCTATATGACATTACTTGATTATTTTCCTATTCGTTTTTTTTCTTGTTATTTCTCGGATGTCTATGTGTCTGTCAAGCATGGTAAGGTTGTATTCATTGTAATTTTCCGTTTTTTATTACAGTGCGTTTCGTTGTATTTATTTATGTATATGTCATTTTTAATTTCTTTTTCCACTTGTTTGTTTGTCTTATTTGCTGTTCGTCTACTTTTTTAAGCTTATTACGTGTTTATTTATTTGTTTTGTCTATGTCTCTTCAAGCTTGCTATCTACGTCACCAGCGAGAGGTATTAAAGATGAAAGTTTAAAAGACACTCATATAACGCTAGAGGTAATATTATAATTTAACCTTTATTTTTATTTTTATTTTGGGGTCACGAATTATCATTATATATATTATGTTATCGCCTAAATGTATATTATTGTTACGGCCCCAACTACAACTACTACTACTACTACTACTACTACTACTACTACTACTGCAATTCCTCCTCCTCCTACTACTACTACCATTCCTGCTACTTCTATTACTGCTGCTGCTACTACTACTGCTATTACTACTACTACTACTACTACTACTACTACTACTACTACTACTGATACTTCATATACTTCTACTACTACTAAGGCTACGGTTCCATATAAAATTACTACCACTACCACCGACACCATCACCTCCACCAGCACCCTTATCAACAGGCCGTCTATATCCACCCAGGCGTTCACCTCCCGGCAATACCTCCAATCATTGCCTCCGGATCGCCAGGTAATATACTACAGCCCGCGCCGCGTACCCTCACACGCGCCACCTCCTACTGGGACCTGATGTCAACAAGAGCACGTTTTATATATAGAAGGAAGTCATGGTGAAAGAACTCGCACTGCTTTGAAAATAGAACGAACTTACATTAGCTGAACTCACACTCTTTTGTATATAGAACGAACTTACATTAGCTGAACTCACACTCTTTTGTATATAGAACGAATTTACATTAGCTGAACTCACACTCTTTTGTATATAGAAGGAACTTACATTAGCTGAACTCACACTCTTTTGTATATAGAACGAACTTACATTAGCTGAACCCACACTCTTTTGTATATAGAACGAACTTACATTAGTTGAACTCACACTCTTTTGTATATAGAACGAACTTACATTAGTTGAACTCACACTCTTTTGTACATAGAACGAACTTACATTAGTTGAACTCACACTCTTTTGTATATAGAACGAACTTACATTAGCTGATCTCACACTGTTTTGTATATAGAACGAACTTACATTAGCTGATTTGTATATAGAACGAACTTACATTAGCTGAACTCACACTCTTTTGTATATAGAACGAACTTACATTAGCTGAACTCACACTCTTTTGTATATAGAACGAACTTACATTAGCTGAACTCACACTCTTTTGTATATAGAACGAACTTACATTAGCTGAACTCACACTCTTTTGTATATAGAACGAACTTACATTAGCTGAACTCACACTCTTTGTATATAGAACGAACTTACATTAGCTGAACTCACACTCTTTTGTATATAGAACGAACTTACATAAGCTGAAATCACACTCTTTGTATATAGAACGAACTTACATTAGCTGAACTCACACTCTTTGTATATAGAACGAACTTGAACTCATTCTTTTTGTTATAGAACGAACTTAAATTAGATGAACTCACACTCTTTTGTATATAGAACGAACTTACATTAGCTGAACTCACACTCTTTTGTATATAGAACGAACTTACATTAGCTGAACTCACACTCTTTGTTTTGTATATAGAACGAACTTACATTAGCTGAACTCACACTCTTTTGTATATAGAACGAACTTACATTAGCTGAACTCACACTGTTTTGAATATAGAACGAACTTACATTAGCTGAACTCACACTCTTTTGTATATAGAACGAACTTACATTAGCTGAACTCACACTTTTTGAATATAGAACGAACTTACATTAGCTGAACTCACATTCTTTTGTATATAGAACGAACTTACATTAGCTGAACTCACACTGTTTTGAATATAGAACGAACTTACATTAGCTGAACTCACACTGTTTTGAATATAGAACGAACTTACATTAGCTGAACTCACTGTTTTGAATATAGAACGAACTTACATTAGCTGAACTCACTGTTTTGTATATAGAACGAACTTACATTAGCTGAACTCACACTGTTTGTATATAGAACGAACTTACATTAGCTGAACTCACACTGTTTTGTATATAGAACGAACTTACATTAGCTGACCTCACACTGTTTTGTATATAGAACGAACTTACATTAGCTGAACTCACACTGTTTTGAATATAGAACGAACTTACATTAGCTGAGCTCACACTGTTTTGAATATAGAACGAACTTACATTAGCTGAACTCACACTGTTTTGAATATAGAACGAACTTACATTAGCTGAACCCACACTTTTTCGTATATAGAACGAACTTACATTAGCTGAACTCACACTGTTTGTATATAGAACGAACTTACATTAGCTGAACTCACACTGTTTTGTATATAGAACGAACTTACATTAGCTGACCTCACACTGTTTTGAATATAGAACGAATTTACATTAGCTGAACTCACACTATTTTGAATATAGAACGAACTTACATTAGCTGAACCCATACTTCTGGAAGAAGTTAACATTTTCTAAAGGCTACAATAAAATCAATATGACCGATGAAGATACGGCACGTCACAATGAACAAACTCATTGTCTTCTCTGTAAATACGGGTTTTTAAAAGGTAAAACATCATGACCATGAAAAATCAGGAAACAATTACATTGGAGCTTATTGTAATAGATGCAACCTTCCAATGAAAAATCACAAATTGCAGCTCACTCTCATTGCACATAATGCGGATTACGACATGTCGTTAATCCTGCGTGAATTAACGCTACCTGACTTAAAAATCAAACTAAGACCAAAACATTCAGTTCACAAATGCCATGAAGTCATCATAAATGACTTGAGATTTATTGACTCGTATGTCTTTATGTCTGGTTCACTCGCGGCTTTAGCGAACCAATTCATCAGCAATGGGAACGAACCCATATACACACAACAGATGTTGAAAGATGTGCCAGCACCTGCGTTACCATTATTGATCAAGGAAAGCAGGTTTTGTTATGCCTATATGGATTCGATGTAACGACTTTCTGAAACACATCTTCCATCCCGCGAAGATTTTTTCAATTCGCTTCAAGAAGTAGAACTTTCCGAAAGTGATTATAAACATGCTCAGAATGTTTGGAAAGTAGCTGGGTGTCAGGGCTTGAAGGACTATTTGTTGCTTTATGTAAAAGTGGATGTTGGCCTTCTATGTGATGTCTTCCTAGAGTGCAAAGGTATTTTGAAAACCCAGTGGAGGTTGGATATTGTAAATTATGTTAGCCTGCCAGGATTTGCCTATGACTCCTTTCTGTTAAAAACACAACAGGAATTAGAGATGCTTAGTAGCCCACACATATATCATTGATTCGAACAAATGTGCGTGGGGGCTACACAACTGTTGTGCGTCGTTTTGTACGCCCCGATAACATCTATACGAACCCTCAGTTTAATCCAAAACATGATAGACACACACTCCTTTCATATCTTGACTTAAACAGTCTTTATCCCACTGTAATGAAAGAGAAGTTACCATGTGGAGATATGAGAAAACTAGATGAGACAGAAATGCAATGTTTTTTTGAGCGGGGGGGGGGGGGGCTAGGTCAATCAAGCAACCGATGGCGATTTTGGATACCTCATTCTGTACGATACTGAGGCTGTCTCACGTGAAGTCATTGAGAGAACGGATGACCTCCCACTGACCATCAGAAGACACAATATCATCAATAGAGATATATCGTCAGCCACACACGAATGGTATGAAGAAGAGAACCGTCCAGTACCGTGTAAGAACATAAAACTGATTGGAACACATGCTGCTCAGGAGAAAATGCTGTTTGCTCTGCCCCTCCTTAAACTGCTTATTCAACTAGGCCGGGTTGTTAAAAAGTGCATGCTATTTATATGTTTAAACAAAAGCACTTACTTGCGGACTTCATTCAGGATAACATAGAAGCCCGCAAAAGTGCTACTTGCCCTATCAAGAAAACTGCAATCAAGTGTATTTCAAACAGCATTTTTGGTCGATTCCTGATGAACGCGGCCAAATATAGTGAAGACATAGATATTGTCACCAATCGCGAAAAGTTTTTGAAGCTGGTCCGAAGTCCTTACTTTAATCGTGTTGTACCCCTCAATGATGGCCATGTAGTTGTAGTTCGCCATAAGAAATATTCACAGGTGAATCATCCAAACTACATTGGCTACTACATCCTAGAGCTGTCCAAGCTGCGACTATATGATTTCTTTTACAGTATCATGAAGGCTCATTACGGGGATCGGGCGAAACTAGTGTATTGTGACACTGATTCCTTAATAACAGAAACTGAAACTCCTGATCTATTAACAGAGTACTCGCAGGAACCCTTTAAAAGCTATATAAACACAACTAACTTTAGCTCCTCACATTCCTTGTACAACACAGACAACAAAGGAAAGCTCGGATTTCTCAAGTCTGAAGTGGGGGAAAGAACCATCTCAGAATTTGTAGGTGTAAGACCAAAGTGCTACTCCATCCTCTTGGCAGACGGTGGCCGGTTGAGTTCAGCTAAGGGCGTTCCAAAGTTCATAAAGAAAAAAAATGCTCATCAGCGATACAAAGACGTCCTATTCCAGAAGCAAACATTTACCTTTGGCTATCAGGGATTCACAGTGCGCAATGGACGAATGAGTACAGTAAAATATCCCAAGAGAGGGATATCTGTAGTTGAGGACAAAAGATACTGCTTTAGCACCTTGGAGTCACGGTCTTACGGTCATCCCGATAATTCTACAGGGTAGAGGAGGAGGAAGAGAAGGAGAGGAGGAGGAGGAAGCCCAGATCATGACACTGTCAAACGAAGAAAAATTGGAGGAAGGTGATGAAAGAGGCATAACAGAAGCGAGGCTAGCTGGGTAATGGGTGGGCAAGAGATCGGTGAAATGGGAGAACAAGAAGAAGAAACCTATGAGTTGTGGGAGAACGGTATGTGCTGGCCGAGCGATATTTTCCTTGAAAATACAGCTAGCGATGGAAGATGACATGCTAATGCTAGCCGCGGAACAGGAAGAAATAAATCAAATGCTCTCATAATGCTCTGTATATTGAACTAATGTTGGAGTCTATGATATTATAAAATTGCACATGATGAATCTGTAATCATAATTTGACCAAATTTCAATAAACATTGAGTTTGTTTGACTTGTTTAGATGTCCTTTATCACAACACGGATAAAAAAAACAATAATTGTCTTAAAATTATTCGATTTGTGAAACGTATAGATAAAAGCTTTTATGTTTCGATCTGGCTCATATATAAAAAAATGACTAGCGAAATGTGCGCCGGCGCCAGCAGCGGGCGCTGCGACGACATCGTTCGACGACAGGATGCGACAGGATTGCGCGCGAGCTCGGGGCGGGCCGGGCAGGGCGGGGGCGGGGCGGAAGCACTGGGGTAGTGGTGGTGACGAGTGAGGTCCTGTGTGGAGCCAGACCACTGATTTAATCGTGTTATACAAACTGCTGCCGCCGCCGCGCACATTTCGCGAGTCATTTTTTTTTATATATGAGCCAGATCGAAACATCAAAGCGTTTTATCTATATGTTTCCATACATACAAATAGAAGAAACAAACAATGGCATACTTAGAAATTCATACAATGCTATACACAGAAATACATACAACGAAACACAATGTCATAAAAACGGATGACAACGAATCGATCCTTACCACGAGATACCTTTAACTTGCCCTTCGCGTACCCTTTAAATCCTCGAAATAAGATAAAAACAAAATAATGCTATACACAGAATTACATACAACGCAACACAATGTCATAAAAACGGATGACAATGAGTCAATCCTTACCACGGGTCACCTTTAACTTGCCCTTCGCGTACCCTCTAAATCCTCGAAATATGATAAACAAACAAATAGGGTAAGAAACAAACAGTTCCGTATACAGAAATACATACAACCCTACACAGTGTCACAAAAACGGAAAGTCATGAGTCTCCTTCCCACGAGTCACTTTTAACTTGCCCTTCGCGTGCCCTCTAAATCCTCAAAATATATAAACAAACAAATATGAAAAGAAACGTACTATGCAATACACAGAAATACATACAACCCAACACAGTGTCACAAAAACGGAAAGTCACGAGTCAATCCTTACCACGAGTCACTAACATGCCCTTCGTGTGCCCTCCAAGCCACCGGATGCATCTTACTATAGGTCGAAGGGACGGATGGCCCAAACACAGACAAAGGAGTGGAGGAAAATTTCAACTTGATTTCCAGACTGTTTATTGTTTTAACTAGTGAGCCTCGGTACACTTCCATCTTGCCTCGCCCTCCGCTGACGTAAGGGACGCACGAACAGACGAAGAAACGGAAAAGAAACGAAAATAACAGAGGCTTTATGTTTCGTGTAAGTAAGTAAAGTAAATATTTATTGCCTTTAAAATATAAGAATATTGTTCAAACATAACATAAAACATGGCAATGGCACAGCCTGTCAAGCCGAAGCTTCCCGACAGACATGGAATTATATTATTTTATTTAATGTTTACATTGGCACAAAATTGGTACCTAATATATTATTAACTAACGTATAGAACAATAAGAATAATTATAATAATATGTTGCTGAGAATAACAATAACAATATCAATTATAATAATAATAATAATAATAATAATAATAATAATAATAATAATAATAATAATAATAATAATAATAATAATAATAATAATAATAATAATAATAATAATAATAATGAACATTACACTTGTGAAACTAAGTTCATACCATATAACTACATTTGAATACTACTTTGACAATTATATAAATAAGTTTTCACAGATTTTTTAAAATGGATAAATTTATATGATTGAGAAGAGTCTTAATATGTAGAGGCAATGAATTCACATTTGGGGACCTGAGTATAATATACTGTGCTTAAAGAGAGAAGTTCTGAACTGTGGATTATGAGATTGATATCATTACCTCGAATGTTGTATGATGTGCACCAGTCTGAAAGCTGACCTCCACAATACTGTGTAAGGCACTTGTAAATGCTTAACAATAAAAAATATTTATGAATATTTGGAAAACTAAGAAAATTTTGTGTATTAATTATATTTCGTGTTGACTCAAACCTACTCATATAGAATATACACCTAAAAATTTTATTTTGAGCTACTGATATTTTCTTAATGAAGGACTGCCAAGTACAGGCCCAGACTGATACACAATAGGTGAGATGGGGATAACAAAGTGTGTAATAAATACTAGTGAGGGATTCAGGTGTGAGATTATTGCGGACTCTGTATAACATACCGCACATCCTTGCTAATTTATTTGTGACAAATGAAATATGTTGATTCCAATTCATATTCTCATCTATGTAAACACCCAAAAATTTTGTGAAATTTACTCTGTCTAATGTGTTTCCCTCTATGGTTATAGGAGGAATGTTATATTGTAATGAACGATTTTGAAAAAATATGTAATTAGTTTTTGCAATATTCAGACTCAATTCATTAATTTTAGTCCAATAATTATTTTTTTCTAGTTCTGTAACTAAATTTATATGAAGATCGTTAATGTTTACATTATTTAATAAAAGATTTGTATCGTCAGCATAAATCGTATATTTGAATTTAGAACTTACATTAACAAAGTCGTTTATATAGATGAGAAAGAGTATCGGTCCTAATATTGACCCCTGCGGTACACCCTTGTTGATTGCCCTAAAAGAAGAATACGTGGCGTTGCAATATACAGCTTGTGACCTATTGGTTAAATAGCTTTCAAATAGTTTTAAGGAATACCTCTAACGCCATAGTGACTTAGCTTACTCAATAAAATTTTGTGATTCAGTGTATCGAATGCCTTAGATAAATCTAAAAATATTCCAATTAAATAATGTTTCTTTTCTAAATACTGATATACATTAGATATGAACTGTAAAATAGCTGTTTCTGTGGAACGACCTGCCCTAAACCCATGCTGGTAGTCTGTGAGTAAATTATTGTTTTAAAAAAAAATTACAAGACGGGAAGTAATAACTTTTTCAAACCTTGCTAAATGCTGAAGTATTGAAATAGGTCTATAGTTTTTAATATCGGATCTACTGCCTGATTTAAGTAGTGGTACAGCTTTGGCTTTTTAAGTGCATCCGGAAATATTCCAGTTTTAACATCAGATTCACTATGTGTGTTAATGGAATGGATATATTATTAGCTGTGCGTTTCAAAACAATTGGGAAATATCATCAAATCCGGAGGA
>NW_026111948.1:62500-162500 GCF_024679095.1 Eriocheir sinensis
AGGTGCATTCGCCAACGCTGGCATCGTCAACTAAAATTCTCAGGTTTACTAATACAAGATCAAAGAATATTATTATCCTTGGCGCGTTGTTCACTAACCATTGGCTAAAGGCCAGTTATTTAACCAGCAGAAGTCCCTAACATCCTATTCGATTCCCCCTCGGATCCCGTGAGTGTCTGCCAGTCTATATACGGTGAATTCGTCCCTGTAATCAATGCATCCCATTGTTTTGGAGGTTCTTTGCAAAACATATATATTGTTTATCATTCTCGCGTGATTGGCTGGAGGCTACGGTAACGGATATGTTGATTTTTAATTGATGATGTTGAGCTCACATGAAGTGTTCTACAATGCTGTTCTCTGGTGTTTTATCAGCGGGCTGTAAGCTACTTTTGACGTAAAAAGAGCCACTCCTCCACCTCTACGATTAACTCGGTCTTTATTAGAAAATATAAAAGTTATTTACATTATATTAAAAATTCAGTTATTAATAGCGGGTGTCAATAAATGTTTTCAGTTACGGCAATTACATCAACGTCTTCTGTTTAGTTAAACTGCAATTCATCGATCTTTTTTCTTAAGCCTCGAGCGTTAAACTAAGAACCCTTAAGTTGTCTTTATTTATAACTCGAGAAACGGAGTTGTTGGTTGTTTTGGTTGAAGTGCTATTTTGACAACTATTTATATTTAAGTGGGCAGGGTGTGAACGCGACTCGTTTTTTGCTCTAAAGTCTCGAACCAGCGCAAATGATCTCCCAAATCCTGCCGCTCGGCTGCTGACAAATGGAGTCCATCTTTCTGAAATAGACTCCTCATGCCAAAATTAATCCCAAAGTTTACCGTAGCCGGCGAGGAGAGAGAGAGGGTGCCAGTATCTATGTATCCATGGGTATTTTCATGGGCCTGATGGTTGAGAAGGCTTCTATTACCACCGCGATGAAGATAAAAAAACGCAAAGAGAACCGACGGTATTCTTTGTTTATGATCGCTGTGGGGAGCCGGAGCATCGTCTTTGAGAATACGGAAGCGGTTTGAGGATAAAATCACTTTTAAAATATCATTCAAATCATGAGGACATTATCATTAGTTATCATCTCAGTGAATCAATGATCATGGGGACAGAGTCTGTTCAGTGGACATCCTGGAATTATATGGAATGATTGGTTCATTGGGATTATCAGAGTGGAAAGGGTTGCCCCCGCTCCGGTCGTCGTCATCATACACAAATATGTCTGAATTATATTGGGAGCCGCCCTGTGGCCTTATTGTAGGAGGGGATGATGGATATCGGTTTGGTTGATCAAAGAATGGTTGTGGTCTGTTGGTTTGGCAAAGTCAGGGAGAGTTTGGGTTCAGTGGTTCAATTAGTCTGGGTTTGTCCGCCATCATGGGACACCTCTCTGTTGAGTTACCTCTGACTATTCATCAGAGTTCTTCGATAGAATCCCTGCGTGTACTCTCTAGTGTATGTATCTGGGTACAGGGTATGAACATGTTCTGAACATTTGCAAGCGCATTGAGCGTGCAGTAGTTCTCCGTATGTCAGAGACAGGTGGATGTATCTACCAGATTTCATCCAAGAGAATCCACTATTCTTTGCAGTAGATAATATAGATTTCATGGAGGACCTCCATATGGGCAAAGATACTCTACATGGACAGTTATTGTTGACGTACCCAAAGGAGGGATGAAAATACAGAACTTATCAACTACTAGCCATCCCTGACAAAGCTACCATCTAGCCCTCTTCATGTCAATATAAAATTACCAAAGATGACCCACTCTTTGGCTAAGAGAAACCCATCAAGTTCACTTCATACAACTGGACAAAGGGATAACATTCTCAAATGCATCTACCAGCTCTTTAGTGAAACTTGGGCACTAGCCAATCATATAGCTAATCTGTTGATTGTGCCTACCCAGTCAAGCAATAATCTCCGCCAATGCCGCTGCGAAATTAATCTTGATGACGACTTTTGCCCCAGTGAGTACTGATCTTCTTCATCATCCATCCATGAGAGGATCACCTCATACTTAATTTAGAGGAAGAACCTTAGCCTTCTTGAAAATGGTCTTGCAAGGAGATTAGATACTTTAACATCCCATTTCTGAGCATGACCATACCCCAACCACCAGTGATGTTTGCCGCAGCATCCATAAGGATGACAATCTGACACCACATATAAAGCCATTCTTAATGCTGGCACCCTAAGAAATAAGGAGAAAGAAAAAGAACAAAATCTCAGGTCAGCACCCACATGGAGGCTGTATTCCTTTTTTTGCAGCCAATACGGCGTGTTGACCACACAAATAGTCAAAGTGGTTGCCCCACTCTTCCAAAACACCCCAATAGTTAACATTGTACACTGTGCTCGAAGTCTTACACAAGAGAAATATCAGCTGTAGTAATGGGTCCAGGGCAAGCACCATCATTACACATGACCTTGATTTTATGAACGAGCTATCAAGATCAGAATCAGCAAGTTGCAGTCGCTGGGTTCTCAGGCAGAATTGCATATATGTTTTGCTGCATTGCATGCCCTTAGCAAGAAATGTCTTGAGGCAGTGGATTAGATACAATTGCTATTGAGACTGGCATTGCTCTGACAGCCTTCAGGGTATATATGCAGAGCAAAACATTTAAGAGAGAGGTTAGTATCATGTCATAGATATTAGCATGTTTTTCCTCTGTTCGATGCAGTACTCCTGCGAAATGCCAGCTGTGAGTGCACCTCTAAGGAAAAAGTGTGGGAACTCAGTGTAACCTTCACGACAGGAATGGAGTGCCATTGATTCCTACAGCCTGGCATCTGACTATGCTAATCCAGGTGCACAGCCTCTAATTTCTAGCATGGATGTGCTGGGGAGTTAGCTCAGTTCTTGATTAACTACATTAAACAGGTACAATGCTCCATGCATAAATCAGTGCATGCCGTCAAGGTGACTGGGAAGGATATCTTGCTGCCTTGGACAATCAATTCCATTATTTTTTCGCCCGCAGCCTGCATCACTATGCTCGTCTAATGCCTATCCACACGCACCATTAAGATAAGCTTGAAATGGATGACCCCAAAACGTGGGAAGCACTAAAGGAGGCAACTTTATTAAAAAATCTACCGTTCCCCTTCACTGCGCTTTTGCAGATCAGGCTCTTGAACAAAAAATCAAGGAGGTTGAAAGAGATACGTTAGTATAGTGGGTATTACTCACGATAAGTTTCCACTTGACGAATCATTACCACTCTACCATATCACTTACCATCCATTAAGACTGGCTGGATGATTCCCTCGCCTTTCAACAACATCAGCGCTGCAGAAAAACACTATCAACTCTCTGGTGACATAGCTCAACGTTCAACGAAGAAATGCTCTCAAACTGAAAGAATCCATCCAACGCCACTGTGAAGGCAACCCATTCATCAGCCAGAACACTCAAACATTGTGTCATCGGCGTGATGATTCAGATGCTGCCAAGGTTGACATACTCAATCGAGATAAGAAGAATGAATGGTTATCAAAATTTTGTTCACGAACATTTCTGGGAATTCACCAATGTCTGTCTGGGATCCCATAGAAAAAGATGAAGCTCAAGACCTTCTACCTGGATGGCAAAAGACGCGTGTGACACTAGGAGATAAGGTTATCAAGCTCCGGGAGGAAAGGCAACTTCTGCCCGGTTCTAATCATTCAGCAGTCACGGCCTAAACTAGTTCCTCAGTTGTCCAAACCATTGGCAATTTGAGATGGCAATCACACCAGGTCAATGTTTGCCTGGATGGATCGCCTCATCCCAACAGACAAATCATCATATTCATTATGAGGAGGCAATCCCATCCCGACTGAGATTGACACATCGTACGGAAACGGCAGCTGTTCGAACCAAAAGTAATGACCCCAACACTGTTGAAGCAACAACACCAGGAACACACACAATCTCCTTCCTGGCATTCACAGTGATTCTTTTGCTGAACTCCGTGATCGGCAATCATCATTGACGAGATAGCAGTGGTCCAATCCATGAAGAAAAATTCCAGACATGGGAATGTTCTCAACTTCAAAGAATGCCTTTGTCAGAAGAATATGAGA
This sequence comes from Eriocheir sinensis, assembly GCF_024679095.1. Taxonomy (NCBI): domain Eukaryota; kingdom Metazoa; phylum Arthropoda; class Malacostraca; order Decapoda; family Varunidae; genus Eriocheir; species Eriocheir sinensis. The sequence goes on from NW_026111948.1 coordinate 66,586, forward strand.
TGGTAAGCGCGATGAAGCCCATATAATATTTGACAGATGTATCCTCATTTCAGCAGAACGAACCAGGGGCCAAACAGGCACAGGAAATGAGATGGGTTCGCAGTCCATGATGAGATGGCTATTACAAGGTCACACTAAAGGCTGTTGTCAGCACCCAAAACTAAAGCCTCCTTTCCAACATTCTTGGTGATGCTATGTAATGTATTCAAGAGTCAAATAGAGGTTGTTGTGACACAACAATTGAATCCATACCCTCCTCCTTAACAGATGTGATATTACACTCACAACTTTGAGAGGCTGACACTCTGATTCGCCCCATGCTGCTCCATGCCATTTAGTACCTCCACTGTTAGGAACGATGATGGTCTACAACACTGATGTTCTGATCTTGTTGCTGGATCTTGCTGGCTAATGGTCGACTAAGGACATTCACTAGCTCAGTTGCTGACTGGAAAATTAAAACCGCTAGATCTAATAACATTCCAGAACGTGTAGACTGTGGTCAAGAAAAGTGTCGAGTCTCATTGGTCTCCACAACCTACTGGTGCAGACTGGGGTGGGAAATTTGTGGGAATTTCGAAGAGGAGCCTGGATCACTTCTTACCTAATTTATGAACAGCCCAATCATTCTGTTTCCAACTCTTGGGAAATGCAAATTAACACCAAACCACGAGCTCATGGATGGTGAGCTGCCTGAAGAAATTTTGCAGCCTCTTGAGAGTTCATATGCTCAGTATACAGTCCTTTAGGCCCAACCACAATACCAACTCGGGTTAGAGGCTGTTCCGGTCCAGAGAAACTTAGAGGGAGCTTCACTCAACAAAGAGAACACTGATGCCACACATTATCCACACCAACTTTGTGGCTATGCGGGACAAATCCTACACTACACCTCACCCCTACCTACCACCACTGAGGAGAATGGATGGATGTTGTAGGAGAAAGTGTCCCAGTCCAGTGCCTCTGAAGCCAGCTCCATCTGCCATAGAACTCTCGTGATGAAAATGTGGTTGTCAGACATCATGTAAAAGTCACTGTTCTTGCCAAAGAACAGCCTTTCCTACACTGCACACTCTGCAAGTGTTACAGTAACGATTGCAGTAACCTTTCATGAAAGGCAAAATGATAGATGGGGAAAGATTCTGGGGCATGGGTCTATTCAAATGTGACATGACTGTTAAGAAATACTGACAAAATAACTAATATGAACTGTCCCAGTTTTTGCTGACTCTGCAGATATAAATTTGTATACCTTATCTATGGTTTTGATTGTGAAAATGTCTATTGCTTTAAGGAGTTTGAATGAGTGGTGCATACTGTAACTGCTATCACTAGTTTTCTAACTTGCATCCAGTCATAGTTTACAATGACACGCTGAATGCATATGTGTATAATGTGGATATAGTATGACCAGTAATTATTTTTATTATGCTATGTGAAAAGTACTTATCTTTTCAATTAATTGGTAAGTATGTCAGCAATTCACCATTAGGCGTTTAATTATTGGTAATTTACAATGATTTTCATGAATATTTTTGTTTTCTTAAATTGCTTATTGTGCTTATAACTTGAAAAAAAACATGTACAAACTAAACATATTTTTTATTGATATCCATAAAAAAACATTACCCTGCAATGAAAAGGTTGGTTTACATGAATGAAGATTTACATCACACTACTACATACAAACATTGGCTTGCTCATTCGGTTCTCAACATCTGTGTCTGGGTTACGTCACTAAAGTGAAAGCTGGCAAGAAAATGCACATTCATACCAAATAATCACATAATATGTGCAATTTAAATAACTCTCCTTTATATTTCCTTATTTGTGTTTAGACCCCAAATTATATCACATTAACCTTAGTTTATTACATCATCTTGACTTCCAATCGCTGTGAAACCTTTTCAAACGCTCAAATGTTGTAGCAAAAACCTAATGTAGTCCCAACATCGACTGAAACCGGTCGAGTATTTCCAGAGATGTGACTCTTGCAGAAACATCCAGGGGCGCGACAGCAGCCATGTTGGATTTTGGCGTACCATGGCTGGAATTGTCAGAAAATTTATTTACCTATCATTTTTCATTACCTTAAACCATAAGGAAGTGAAAGCACACTATCTCAATTTGGGCATGAAATTCCTACGGAATTACATCTCCGTCTGCACTATATGGGAAACAAACTCCTGGCACAGACTAGCGTCGACTTAAAGTGCAAGAAGGTCGCAGCCTCACCTTGTATCGTCAACGTGGAGCAGCCTTCCACACAGGCGGTGGCTGGGGGAGTTAGCGTGACGGCCCCGCGTTCAGGAGCTCTAGGATGGACACGGGGTTTGAATCCTGGCCGCCGCACGGCTGAGGTTTTCAGTCACCGCCGAGTGGCCTAAGACTACCAACATGCTGGCCTAAGACCACCCATCAACCTGGGCTCTAGATAATCTCTCAAGAAGAGGCTCAAAGATGAGTCCGGGGATGCGGCATGAGCCAACACCATGATGGCGCCCTATAAACACTCGCCTGCGCCAGAACAGGCTGGGCCGACCATCAGGCCCACCGGAAAAAGCCTTGGCCAAGCCATCAGGCCCCACCTGGGAAAAAGCCTACCGGCGCACAGGCCGCGACGTAAAAAGAAAAAAAAAAAAAAGCCTTCCACAGGTCCTTCAGCGCCGACTGGTAGCAGGATCGTGGCTAAGGGATGGGAGAAAGGATATCTGGCATGGAGTTGAGGGGCAGGCACTGGAAAGGAAGGAGGGAGAGGGAGGGGTAGGAAGGGTATGGATGAGAAGGTGAGTGTAATGCAAGAGAAGGATAGAAAGGAAAGGGATAGCATGGTGAGGGAAGAGAAGGAGCGTAAAAGAAATTGAGAGGAAAGAAAAGAAAAGGAAGAGAAAAGAAATGGAAAGGAAAGGATAGAGCGGGAAGGAAGATAAGACAAGGAAGGAAGGGAGGATAAAGGAAGGAAGTAAATCAGAATATAGAAGGAAAAGACGATAAAGAACGATAAAGAATGGAGCTGACGACGACGAGGACGCAGACATAACGCCGACCGACACCGACCAACGAAGACACGACGCCGACAGGACGCAGACAAGTCGCTGACCAACGCCGACCGACGCAAACATGAAAGAAGAGAACAAAAAAGAGGTTGAAGTGTGGAATGTGAGTCACGAATACCAGTCAACTAATAGAACTCTGAGGACAGCTGTGTGTGTGTGTGTGTGTGTGTGTGTGTGTGTGTGTGTGTGTGTGTGTGTGTGTGTGTGTGTGTGTTTTCTTCTCACCTGGGCGTTTGTGCTCCCCTCAACAGTAAATCGTAGTGCAGTCGACCCTCTTTTGACGTGGCCATTAGGAAACCATCATCGCCAGAGCCTCCGCCATTTCCTTCTTCATTTTTCTTTTCCTTTTCCATCGCTTCCGTCAACGCCACCGTCACCATCACCACCATCACCGTCACTATTATTTTCATCCTGGGGTAGAGAAAATAAAGTAAAATATAAAGATATTCAAAGTAAAAGATCCGTATTCCCAAAAGTATCCAGCTCTCACATCAACTCTTTCCAGTGGACAAAACGGAGATCATTCGGGTTCTAATGAGTGTTTCATTAGGTTCACGGTACAGAAGAAGGGTCAAACCACAACCAGGGTCATAAAACCACTCATGCAAATGCCCACAACAACTCCTACGAAAGCCGTGTCAAAAATATCCTTGGACGCGTTTCAAAATATAACCCCAAGCTGACCCATGCAAAATTAAGTCGAAGATTGGGCTTAAGGATATGAAACTAGGGTCAAAGTCTCAAACATTTCGTGACTTACACACACACACACACACACACACACACACACACATTTAACAAGGCTTTCGCATAGGTCGTTGTGGTATTTCAATAAGTAGTTGTATGAGCATTAGTGAAAGTTTGACAAGGCTTCTGCATCATAAAATTGAAAAAAAAACCCAGTTGTACCATCACACTATGTATTGCCAGGTTACTCCCTTCTCCCTGTGACTTTGCAACAATAAACCAACAATCAGTCAGTCTCATGATAACCGAATTTATCTCCTTGTGGCCTTGGGAAATTATTGTGGAAGCCGAAAGCATTTGATAATACGTTACGAAAGATGGGGCCTCCCCCCCTGCCCCGCCCATCCACCCACGCCTCCCACGGCTGGTATGCTCAGACGCTTCCACCTCTCACGTCAACTATTTCCAAAGGCCAAAAAGGAGACAAATCGGGTTCTCATGACTGTTTTATTTAGATTCACGGTACAGAGGAAGGGTCAGACTACCACCAGGGTCATAAAACTACTCCAAATAATGCCACAAACTCCTACGAAAACCTTGTCAAATATGTGTGCTTGGGCGCCGAAATGTTTTAAGAATATGGCCCAGGGCTCACGCGCAACAAGTCAAATATGCTATCGATCATGAAGTGCAACGTGTAAATCATCAAGTCACCATGACGCAGAGCACGCAGGAGTGAAGTAGTTGATCCTCATTGCTGCCGCCCGAAGGCGGACAAAGGTTATTAGTGCGCTAAGGCTGAGTATGACTGATTACAAGATGTGTAATGTGGTACATACATATAAAGGACAATGTAGAGGGTGGATAGGAGGATTCTAAGAGTAAAGATGGGGACTACTGCAAAGCAGTGGTGCGAGATTGTAAAATCAGAGTTGGGATTCAATTCTTTTGAGAACAAGTTTTCTCACTCCAGTACTCGCTGACAACACGTTCTCTCACTATCTCAGTCTCTAGAAGCAAACCATACTGATATGGTTAAATCCACGCACATTCTACTTTCAATAAATATTTTGTGTCTCGGCTCTATGCCTATACTCTATATGGCATATTTATATATTCAAACTGTTATCAAAGTGATTTTGATATATTTAAGATCACAATTCCTGATGTCGTGATGCGTGACTACATAAAATAATAGCTACAGCCTCTCAAAAATAGAATAAAAAATCCTACCAGCTACAGTGGTGTCTGCAGATATGTTGTTGTTGCTGTTGTTGTTGTTGTTGTCAGGGACGCGAATATCTGAAGATCATTATGAGTCCTGGGGAAGTCCTATGAGGTTATCACAGGCGTGACAGCTGGCCTGTCTTCTTCAGGAAGGCACAGGTGAGGCGGATGACAGCTGGTTGCCGTGAGGGAGAAGTAATTCAAGTAAACAAATTGAGCTGGCAGCGGTTGCTGTCGGTGTAGCCTTTGTAACGGCGCTCTCGTTCGAATCGGTGATGCCACATTGGTCTTGAACCCGTGTTCGGCTCTACCCGACATCAAATCTGGTTTTAGTCGTGTTTTTGACTATCAAAAGCCAGTAACAAATATATGAGGGGTTTACCAAAATAAGTTATAAGTAGGTGTTCATGGGGGAAAAATTAAGAACCCCTGATTTAAACTAACAGTAACAACCGGTTCTCGGGATTAAATAAATTCCAAGAACAGGTTCTTGCGAGCCGGTGCGAGCAGGCTGAATCCCATTAATGGGTATAAGTGAGACCAGATGGCCGCACCACGATGTCAACACTCGGAAGGGGTAGATACAGACTGCTGACGCAGGGTTTCCGCGTCAGCCAATTCCTCCTCTGTCTGGTGGTTGGTTGATTTGAGGGCAGAGGAGGCGCAGCAGAGAGGTGAAGAGCTCCTCGTAGGAGAGTTTGGTTAAGGGTCACACAACAAAGAACCCACAAGTGATTAATTGACCCCGACACGTGAGTTATAGCTGTATATTTCTGAATGATCTGAATGATATATCTTGCCATTGCCATATTCTGATGTGCGGGTTAAATTGCTCTTTGATGTACGGTAGTGACTTAATGATTTATTGCTGTTTGATGTAAATTGTAGGGACTTACGTATCCCTGATTCTTTGATAAACGTAGTGACTCTCGTATTCCTCGAGGCTGATGGCGGTAACAACCATTATGAAACTCCTCGAAGCCTCGGTAAATCTGTTTCGAAAGGCTCTCGCAGATGCTTCAGCCTCACGTCAACTATTTACAAAGGTCAAAAGTTTATGAGTCAGGTTCTAATGAGTGTTTCTTTAGGTTCATAGTACAGAAAATAATCAAACTACCACCAGGGTCATAAATGTACCCATGGAAATGACCTCCAGTCCTACGAAAACCTTGTCAAATGTATGTGCTTGGGGCGCTTCAGCCTCACATTAACTAGTAGATCAGTCAGATTCTAATGAGTGTTTATTTAGATTCACGGTACAGAAGAAGAGCTAAACTACTACCGGGGTCACAAAGGTACCCATGGAAAAGCAATCCGATTCTACGAAAGAATTGTTAAATGTATGTGCCTGCACCCCGAAAGGTTTAAAAATTACACCAGCTTGGGACGAGAGTGAAGGGCAATAAATTATGCAACGGGGCGCCGAAAGGGGATGAAAGCAAAGGGTCAATTTTCTAAACATCCGTCAAAGCGTGCCATATGTTCCTAGGGAGTATAATTATGTTCGCCAGTTTGCACACACCGTCCCATTCAGTGCGCACGTGGGAAATGGAACAAACCGCTGATAACAAAACAAACAACTCAGGTGACGTGTAGTAGCTATATATTTTGCCGTTATATAATTTATTACTAACTGAACTGAACAAATTGACGAACACACATTAATGAAAGGTAAAGTTGAGGGCATACCGGTTATAGCTACGCGTGCCCTCGGTGCTCATCTTCGTCACATACCATATATCACTTTAACAAATACTCCTTTCCCTGAGACACAAACGCCAGACAATACAACACAACACTATCTGTTTTTCTCAGACGCTTCCGCCTCACATATATATCTCCAAAGGCCAAAAGTAGATCAGTCAGGTTCTCAAAAGTGGTATTTTAGGTTCATGGTACAGAGGAAAGGTCAATCTGCCACCAGGGTCATAAAACTACCTCTGGAAACACCCAAAACGCCCAAAGCCTTGTCATAATGTACATTCCATACTTAAATACTTATACCTACTTTTGAGATCCTGTGTACATTCCATACTTAGCCTTCTGGCATTATAATACATGTGTTTTTTGGAGACGAAATGTTTAAAAATACGGCGGCAACACAGCACGACACTTCAGCTCATCCTCAGTAACACACCACAACTGGTCAGCTCAGGCAGGTCACGGTCACAGGCAGGTCTCGGTCACAGGCAGGTCACGTGTCGCCACCACCACGTTGGCTGAAAGACTCAAGGAAAGGAGGGATTCAGTGGCTCGTGTCCTAGAATCGCATCGCCTTAATTGTGTTCGAAAACAGAAGAGAAGAATGAAAGTGAGTTTGAATAGTTCTTTTGAACCGAGACTGAAATTGTGCGTTAGTAAAGAATTAGTTTGTTGTTATTGCTGCTGCTGTTGTTGTTCAGTATGAGGACGAGGAGGAGGAGGAAACATGGAAACATGGAAATGCAGGAACAGAAAGCCTATTGGCTTATTACGAGGTTGCCCGCTTTGGTGATTTAATCTGCTCGACAGCCACTTGGGGCCTGGGGAGCAGATGAAAGCACCTCGACATTGAGGAGCAGATGAAAAACACCTCGACATTGAGGAGCAGATGAAAAGCACCTCGACATTGAGAAGCAGATGAAAAGCACCTCGATATTGAGGAGCAGATGAAAGCACCTTAATATTCAGCTCACTCCTGACGCAGCGAAGTGACGGTCGATTCTATATATGAAGGAGTTGATGGTATTCGCATTTACTACTTCTGAAGGAAGATTGTTCCAGTGACGGATGACTCGGTTTGAAAAGAAACTCCTTCCGATGTCTGTGTTACATCGACTAGACTGAATAGGTAAACCGTTATTTGTAGTTCTTAGGTTGGTTTGCAGTTCAAAGAATTTGGAGTAATCGACGTTATTGATTTTTTTCAGATACTTGAAGACTTGAATCATATCTCCTCGCAGGCGTCTTTTCTCCAATGTAAAGAGATTGAGTCGCTTGAGTCGTTCCGCGCACGGTTGAGCCCTTAAGGTTGGTATCATCTTCGTGGCGCGTCGTTGAGTCTTTACAATAATTCAAAGTTCTTCCTGTAATTAGGAGACCAAAACTGTATTTCATACTCGGGGTGCAGTCTTACCATTGAATTATACAAGGCTAGCATCACGTCTGGCTTTTACACTCGAAGTTCCTCGCTATGAACCCGAGCATAGTGTTGGCTTTGTTGTAGGCTTTTTACAGTGATTCTCGTGTTTCAGGTCACTGCTGATAGTGACTCAAGATCCTTTTCCTCCTGCATCGCTTGAAGAGGTTTCCCATTCATAATGTATGTGTGGATACTATTTCTGGACCCAATGTGCATGACTTTGCATTTGTCAACATTAAAGGACATTTGCCATTTTTCTGACCATTCGATAATGTGATTGAGGTCTTTCTGAATGATTTCGCAGTCGGTCTTTGTGAGGGCCTTTCCACCCATCTTGGTGTCATCAACAAATTTCGATATTGTTGAGTTCAGTCCTGATTCGAGGTCGTTGATATTATATGCTGAAGATAATGGGTCCCAGCACTGACCCTTGAGGCACTCCACTAGTGACTGGAAGCCAATCGGAAGGCTGTCCGTTTAGTAGTACTCGTTGTTTTCTGCCGGTGAGCCAATCTCTTATCCACGCGATCAGATTGGCTCCAATGTCCGCCGAGTGCAGTTTTTTAAGGAGTCGCTCGTGCGGTACCTTGTCGAAGGGCTTCTGAAAGTCCAGGTATATAACATCACTGGGGATGTGGGCATCCCAGTTCTTATATATACCTTGGAAGAAGTCTAATAAATTTGTTAGGCAGGAGCGCTTGTTTCTGAAGCCATGCTGGGTGTCGGAGATTACATTATTGTGTTCTAAAAACTTGACAAGTTTGTCTCTAATAATCTTTTCGAGTATTTTTCCTGCCACTGATGTCAACCTTATGGGCCTGTAGTTTAATGCGACGCTTTTGTCTCATTTTTTGAAAATCGGTGTCACGTTCTCCATCTTCCAGTCTACCGGAACCTTGTTCAATTGAACAGACTGGTTGTATATGTTAGTGAGTGGCTGAAGTATTTGTTGTTTAAGCTCTTTTAATAACCGTGGTGACAAACCGTCAGGTCCTGTTGACTTGTTCGTGTCGAGTTTGTCCAAATACTTTTCTCTTCTTGGTCGCATATTGTGTCAATTTCCAGGGTCGTGATCTCACTCGGCGGGTCAGGGCTCTCGGGAATGGTTTCGATGTCCTCGACTATGAATACGAATGCGAAGCTACTGTTGAGGATTCTGGCCATCTGTTTACTGTCCTGAGTTACAGATCCAGTCTCGTCTGTCAGGGGACCAATATTGGATCTTACTTTTTTTTTCGATTTGATGTATGTGAAGAATTTTTTTGAGTTTGTCTTGATGTCACGCGATATTTGTTTTCGTAGTTGCGTTTACTACTCCGAATAAGGGTGCGACAAGCTCTGAGGCTGTTTTGGTACTATGCACGGGCTTCGGCTGTGTCTTTTCTTTCATTAGGTTATAATTCCTTTTTTTAATTTTGCCGCCCTTTTTTTTCTCTGTTCATCCACGGTGGATCCACGGTACCATTTGCTCGCCTGGGTTTCGTAGGCACTGTAGCCTTCTCTACCTGCATAAGCTTATCTTTAAAGTTGTTCCACGCGTTGTCGATTGTATTGTCGGTGAGGTTAAGTTGGTCCCAGGTCACACGAGGAAGCAGCTCACGGGCTAAGTTGAAATTTGTTTTTTTGTAGTATGGTATCAATGACGGATTATCTACGAGTTTGTGACTTATGTTGACATTAAAACGGATTAAGTGGTAATCGCAACATTTAGTTTCTCACCAACTTCACAGTCGCGAATGAGGTCGGGGTCGCTTTCTAATAACAGATCCAGCAGATTGTTTTCTCTTGTCGATTGAGTTACAACTTGAATGAGGAACGAATCCTCCACCATTTTTCTATAAGGCTGTTACCCTCTTGATCTCCAGTCAACAGTCCTCAGTCAATGTTAGGGCAATTAAAGTCCCTAATTATTATTGCTTCTTTGCTTTGTGTTAAGGAGTGAAGCTCTTTTTACAGGGCAGTGTCGTCGGCTGCCTGTTGTTTTGGAGGCCTGTATACGGTCGCAAGTGTTAGTTTCTTATTATTCGCGGTTATTCCCACATAGACGGGGTCGTAACTCTCTGCGTCCTGTTTGTCTATTTTTATGGCAGGGAGTGTACTTTTTACGTAGCAAATTACTCCTCCTCCTTTCTTTTGCATTCGATTGTTTTGGAAGCTTTCGTACCCGGGAAATGATAGTTCAGATACTAGATGTGCAGAATTGGCCCAAGTCTCTGTGATGGCTACCACATCTGGTTTCTCTGTTGCAATATACGCGCTAACTTCGTCCTTTTTGGGTAATAGACTTTTATTTTTATTTTTTTTTTACAACAAAGGAGGCAGCTCAAGGGCACAAAAAAAACAATAAAAAAAGCTCGTTAATCGCTGCTCCCATAAAAGAAGCAGAAGAGGCGGCCAAAAGCAAGGTTAAACTCGGGAGGAGAGGTGTCCTGATACCCTCCTCTTGAAAGAGTTCAAGTCGTAGGCAGGAGGAAATACAGATGAAGGAAGATTGTTCCAGAGTTTACCAGCGTGAGGGATGAAAGAGTGAAGATGCTGGTTAACTCTTGCATAAGGGGTTTAGACAGTATAGGGATGAGCATGAGTAGAAAGTCGTGTGCAGCGGGGCCGCGGGAGGGAGGGAGGCATGCAGTTAGCAAGTTCAGAAGAGCAGTCAGCGTGGAAATATCGATAGAAGACAGAAAGAGAGGCAACATCGCGGCGGAATTTAAGAGGTAGAAGACTATCAGTAAGAGGAGGAGAGCTGATGAGACGGAGAGCCTTAGCCTCCACTCTGTCCAGAAGAGCTGTGTGGGTGGAGCCCCCCCACACCTGCATACTCCATACGAGGGCGGACAAGGCCCCTTTATATGGATAGCAACTGCGCGGGGGAGAAGAACTGGCGGAGACGATACAGAAAGCCCAACCTCGAAGAAGCTGATTTAGCGAGGGAGGAGATATGAAGTTTCCAGTTGAGATTTTGAGTTAAGGATAGACCGAGGATGTTTAGTGTTGAAGAAGGAGACAGCTGAGTGTTGTTGAAGAATAGGGGATAGGTGTTTGGAAGATTGTGTCGAGTTGATAGGTGGAGAAATTGAGTTTTTGAGGCATTGAAGGACACAAGGTTCCTTCTGCCCCAATCGGAAATGATAGCAAGGTCTGAGGTTAAGAGTTCTGCAGCCTCCAGCCTGGAGTTGTGTACTTCTTGTTGAGAGGGTCTTCTATTGAAAGAAGCTGAATAATGCAGAGTGGAGTCGTCGGCGTACGAGTGGACAGGACAGTTTGTTATGGAAAGAAGATCATTGATGAATAACAGGAAGAGAGTGGGTGATAGGACAGAGCCCTGTGGAACGCCACTGTTGATAGGTTTAGGGGAAGAGCAGTGACCGTCTACCACTGCAGAGATAGAACGGCCGGAAAGGAAACTGGAGATAAAGGAACAGAGAGAGGGATAGAATCCGAAAGAGGGCAGTTTAGAATGCAAAGATTTGTGCCAGACTCTATCGAAGGCTTTCGATATGTCTAGCGCAACAGAGAAAGTTTCAACGAAACGGCTAAGAGAGGATGACCAAGAGTCACTTAAGAGAGCAAGAAGATCGCCAGTAGAACGCCCATTGCGGAGCCCATACTGGCGATCAGATAGAAGGTTAGAAGTATAAAGGTGCTTATGAATCTTCTGGTTAAGGATTGATTCAAAAGCTTTAGATAGACATGAAAGTAAAGGTATTGGGCGGTAGTTTGAGGGATTGGAGCGGTCACCCTTCTTAGGCACAGGCTGTACAAAGGCATACTTCCAGCAGGAAGGAAAGATATATGTTGATAGGGAGAGACGAAAGAGTTTGACCAGGCAGGGTGTCAGCACAGAAGCACAGTTTTTAAGGACAATAGGAGGCACTCCATCAGGTCCATAAGCCTTCTCAGAGTTGAGGCCAGAGAGGGCATAGAAAATATCATTATGAAGCATCTTAATAACAGGCATAAAGGAATCAGAGGGGGGATGAGTAGGAGGAATATGCCCAGAATCGTCCAAGGTGGAGTTCATTCAGAAAGTCTGAGCGAAGAGTTCAGCCTTAGAGACAGATGAGACGGCAGTGCTGCCGTCAGGGTTAAGGAGAGGAGGAAAAGAGGAAGAAATGAAATTGGAGGAGATATTTTTGGCTAGATGCCAGAAGTCACGGGAAGAATTAGAAGAAGCAAAGTGTTGACATTTTTTATTTATAAAAGAAGTTTTGGTAAGTCGGAGAATAGATTTGGCACGATTCCGGGCTGAAATGTATAGATCAAAGTTAATGGGAGCTCGAAGGCTCTGGAACCTTTTGTGAGCTGCCTCTCTATCTTTAATAGCACGAGAATAAGTATGATTAAACCAAGGCTTTTAGCATGAGGAGTAGAGAAAGTACGTGGAATGTATGCCTCCATTCCAGAGACAATCACCTTTGTGATGCGCAGAGCACACACAGAGGGGTCTCTCTCCTGGAAGCAGTAATCATTCCACGGGAAATCGGAAAAGTACATCCTCAGGTCGTCCCACCGAGCTGAAGCAAAATGCCAGAAGCATCGCCTCCTCGGCGGGTCCAGAGGATGTCCAGGAGCGATAGGACAGGATACAGAAATAAGGTTATGATCGGAGGAGCCCAACGGATATAACAGTTTGACAGAGTAAGCAGAAGGATAGAGGTAAGGAAGAGGTCTAGAATGTTGGGCCTGTCTCCAAGACGGTCAGGAATACAGTAGGGTGCTGAACCAACTGCTCTAGGTCGTGGAGGAGAGTAAAGTTGTAGGCTTGTTCACCAGGCTGGTCAGTGAAAGAGGATGGAAGCCAAAGCTGGTGGTGAACATTGAAATCTCCCAAGATGGAGATTTCAGCGAAGGGAGAGTGGGTCAAGATGCGCTCCACTTTATAGTTCAAATAGTCAAAGAGTTTTACATAGTTAGTAGAGTTAGGTGAGAGATAAACAGCACAGATGTATTTAGTAATAGAATGACAGTGAAGTCTTAGCCAGATGGTGGAAAATTCAGAAGAGTCAAGATCGTGGGCACGAGAGCAAGTGATGTCGTTGCGCACGTAGGCGCAACATCCAGCTTTGGATTGAAATTTAGGATAGAGATAGTAGGAGGGAACAGAGTACAGGTTGCTGTCAGTAGCCTCAGAACCTGTGTTTCGGTGAGGAAGAGAAGGTGAGATTTAGAGGGGGAGAGATGGTGTTCCACAGAATGAAAATTAGAACGGAGACCGCGAATGTTGCAGAAATTGATAAGGAGGAGGTTCGAGGAGTTATCAGAACACCTCTCAAGTCGGCAGCCAGAAGGGGAGTCCTCCCTGGGGGAATTTATGGTCCCCCCCAGGCGGGGACTCCGAGGCAGTTATTTTTTTCGCTATGTTGAATTTTGAATTTTGGGAAAAGGTGTGTGTGTTTTGTAAATGTAGTGTGGTGTAGAAAGAGAGAGGATCTGTCTTTAGAGAGCATACTGAACTGCTCTCTGGTGTTGATGAGACAAAAGGGAAACGGTTAGTGAGGACATGGGAAGGGTCTTTGAAGGGCTTCAGCACCCTTCTCGCTTCCCATATATCCTCACCGGGAGTAGCTCACGCCCGTTCGGTAGGTGTCTTCCTACCTGCTCCTACTACTGCGTGCATTTGTGTACAAAATGGAAATGTGGCTCCTGGTTTTGCCGCGTCGTGTTGAATGAGTTCGCTTGTCAGGGGCGTCGTTGGTTGCACAGTTTCTTGCAAGCCGCATCGACGCTAAGGTTCGGCTGATCAAGGGTTGCCTTGGCCTTGCCCTCACCTGCAGTTTTTTTAATAGCTTTTCGAGAAGCTTTCAACTGTCTCGTTCAGGAGCCTTCCAAGCCGGCCGAACAAACCTCGTTCAGGTGGAGTCCGTCCTCCGAAAACAAATCTGGGCGCTGATTGAAGTGATGCCACGCATTCGTGAACGCTACGCCTTCATCGTTACATAACTGCTTTAGACTAGTGTTGACGCCGTACGCTTTACTGTTAAATCCGGTGAACGTATTGACTCTCGGTAGATGATGATGTGAGGGGACTTGGTCTTGTATTTCCGAATGACTTGACGGTATTTTGCTAACAGGTCCTGAGATTGGGTTGACTGAAGGTCGTTGGTTCCCGCATGGATCAGATACACTGTGTCCTCCTTCGCATTTATTGAAACTGCATCGACCGCTGATTCAATAATAATAGTTTAGTCAGACTCCACTTGGAATATGCGGTACAGTTTTGGTCGCCTCACCATGCAAAGGACATTGCTAAATTAGAAAGTGTTCAGCGTCGGACAACAAAAATAATCTCTTCCTTGCGCAACAAATCCTACGAAGAAAGGCTTTCCACCCTTAACATGTTCTTACTTGAGAAACGTCGCCTCCGAGGAAAATTGATCGAATGTTTTAAAATACTTAATGGTTTCACGAATGTAGACAGAATAAAATTGTTTATGATCGATGACACTTTGCGAACGAGGAACAATGGCATAAAACTCAAATGTAGACAAGTAAATTCAGACTGCACCAAATTTTTCTTCACCAACGTTGTAGTGCGAAAATGGAATAAGCTCCCACCGTCAGTGGTCCAGTGTAACACGATTGACTCCTTTGAAAACAAGCTCGACCGTCACTTCCTTGAACTTAATATTAACTAAAGTAGAAAAGCAACATTTTGGAGCCATCTGATTAGTGTAGATTCACTTAGGTTTAAGGCCAGACCACCTAGTCTGGACCATGGGGTCTGTGTGGTCTGATTTTCTATGTAAATCTATGTAAAAAAAATTTTTTTTTCTCTCTCTCTCTCTCTCTCTCTCTCTCTCTCTCTCTCTCTCTCTCTCTCTCTCTCTCTCTCTCTCTCTCTCTCTCTCGTTATGGGGTTGCAGGTACTTTCAAGGGTAGTTTTTTTTCAACCTAGCTTGTGATAGTTTGGCAAGGCAATTTAGGCAATTTAGCATTAGTTAGACCTCATCTTGACTATGCGGTTCAGCTCTGGTCACCTTACTATACTAGAATGGATATCAAAATGTTAGAATCGGTGCAGAGAAGGATGACTAAGATGATTCAGGGGTTGAGAAACTTGCCATACGAGGAAAGACTCAAACAGTTAAACTTGAATTCTCTGGAAAGACGAAAGGTGCGTGGAGACATGAACGAGGTTTATAAATAGATGAAGGGCTTTAATAAGGGGGATCTTCATAAGGTTTTGTTTGTAAGAGAGCCGAGTAGGACACGAAGTAATGGGTTTAAACCGGATAGATTCAGATTCAACAGGGACATAGGCAAAAATTGGTTTACTAACAGAGTGGTGGATGAGTGGAATAGGCTTAGCAGTCACGTGGTGAGTGCCAATACAATTGTCACATTCAAAAATAGATTAGATAAATTAATGGACAGCGATATTAGGTGGGGTTAGATACACGGAGCTTAGGTTCAAAGGAGCTGCCTCGTATAGGCCTACCGGCCTCTTGCAGACCCCTACGTACTTATGTTCTTATGTTCAAGCCTTAGGAAATAGTACTGTTTGTTAAGAACATACCCACATTAGACAAGGCTATCGTAGATGTTGTTGAGGCATTTCCATGGGTAGTTTTACGAGCTTAATAGTAGTTTGACCTCTGCACCGTGGACATGAAAAAAACACCAATGAGAACCCGATTAACTTAATTTGTGGCCTTTGAAAATTGTTGTTTTTGGAGCCGAAAGTGTCTGAGAACCAAACCTTACCACCACACATAAGATAAGACTTTCGTAGAGGTTGTATAAGCACTTCCATGGGTAGTGTTATGAGCATAGTGATAGTCTGACCACCCTTATGCATCGTGATCGTGAAAGAGCACTCACCACAGCCCGACTAACCTCCCTTTGTGAACTTTGGAAAGAGGAAACACTTGTTGTCACCAATTAAACACACCATTTTCTTTCTCGTTTCCTTCGCCCTCATTTCTTCATTCTGCCCTGTAACTCACCTTGTCCTCTTTCTCCTCTTCCACTCTCATAACACACTAATATCTTGTCTTCCTATTCATCAGACTGCGAGTCACTATATATATATATATATATATATATATATATATATATATATATAAATATATATATATATATATATATATATATATATATATATATATACATATATATGTAAGTAATCACTCCTATTATTATAAACATTAACATATTAAAACTGCATCACCATAGAGCCATTATTGTAAATATTAGCGCATATGAACTTCTGTAAATAATCAATCACCGTATGTAAAAACGTGTATATTCTCGAGAATAAATTTGCTTATAAATGGAGTCACCACCGGGTTATCAGTCTTATCTCTGAACCTACACAGACGGCCTTAACGAATCACACGGCGCTATACCAGCTATAACGTAGCTGTCTAGAAAACACACAAACAGAAATGTTTGACTTTCTCAGTAGCGGCCTAAGCTGCCGCTACACATTCATTCAAAAGGAGAGTACCGAGACACCTCTGCACCTGAAATTGATCTTGTTTTTTACCTTTTATTCGCTCTTCTTTATTTTTTGTACGAAGCAAAATATAGAGGGCTTTTTTATTTTGTTGTTGCTGTTCGCGTTTTTGCCCTTGAATTGCCTCCTCTGCTGTACAAAAAATAAAATAAAAAGGGAATATATTGTTGTGAGACCCGAATGCGTCTCAGAATACGGGGCATACTAGATGTGATTACTGATTAGTTCTGACAGTTTAGCTTTTTAAGGGAGGGCGAGATTGGACGTGTGGCAGTGCAGCACCCGAGGCCGTGGCGTGAGGAGGAAGCGGATAGCTGCTGCGTCTCATAAGTGGTGCCGAGAAGACAGTGTGTTTGTGTTAGTGTGTGTGTGTGTGTGTGTGTTTGTGTGTCAGGTGTTTACGCCGACGTGGAAAACATGGTAAGAGGAGCTTGTACACACACACACACACACACACACACACACACACACACACACACACACACACACACACACACACACACACACACACACACACACACACACACATAAAATAAAATTGAAGGAAAAGCTGGACAAATATAGTGGGAGACAGGACTGACCGAGCTTGAGTTCAGGTCCTGTATACTACAAATAGGTAAACACACACACACACACACACACACACACACACACACACACACACACACACACACACACACACACACACACACACACACACACACACACACACATTGTTTTTTTTCTCTTTTTTTATGTATTTTACGATCTTTCTTTTTATTTTTGAAGTTTCGCATATCTTATCTTCTTATCAAATATTTTTTCCCGCTCTTGCAACATTGATCTATACTTTGACCTTCTGTTGTTGTCGTTTTTTTTCTGAGTGAAGCGAAGAACTGATGGAGAATATGAAAAAGGTACATGTACTCTCTCTCTCTCTCTCTCTCTCTCTCTCTCTCTCTATATATATATATATATATATATATATATATATATATATATATATATATATATATATATATATATATATATATATTTCTCTCTACCAACCTCTACCTATCTCTTATCTCTATTACCTCTATCTATCTTTCTATCTTTCGCTCACCACGACTGGTGGGTAAGAAGATCCTGCCCTCTCTACCTCTCTGTCTATATTTATCAAGCTCTCTCTATCAATCTATTTATATATAACTCTCTATCTACTTTTTTATCGATTTCTCTATCAGTCTAACTTTCTCTCTCGCCCCGGCAGGAGGAAGAGCAGATCCTGCTCTCTCTATCTCTCTCGCTCAAGCTCTCTCTATCTATCCCTATCTACATCTATCTAACTCTTTATCGATCTATCTATCCATCTCTCTCTCGCTCATACAGGAGGAAGAGAAGGTCCTGCCCGTCATCGACCTGAGCCTGGCCAAGGGTCACACGCGGGCCGGCCTGGTGAAGGAGCTGCACGAGGCGCTCAACGCCGTGGGCTTCATCTACCTCAAGAACGTGGACGGCTACGACGAGGAGGCGCTGCTGCGACACTCCAAGTGGTTCTTCAGGTGTCGAGGCGGGGGGTTGTGTCTGTGTGGGTCTCCTTCTTTTTCTTCTTCTTCTTCTTTATCTTCCTTACGAGCATATTATTTATCCTATTTTCTCCCCTGTACCTTAATTCTGTTTTTTTTTATCTTCCTCCTTTCCACTTTTTCTCCTTACGTTTGTCCTTTCCTTTCCTTCCCTCGCCCTTCATCCTTTCTTTTCTTTCCCGTTCCTTTCATCCCAGCATCATCATCTTCTTCTTCCTCTTCTTCTTCTTCTTCTTCTTCTTCTCCTTCTTCTTCTTCTTCCTCTTCTTCTTCTTCGTGGTTCCCTATCTGTCTTCGTCTTCTTTGTTGTCGTTTTTCATGCGTGGGTCTTTTATTGTTTTCGTCGAGCTGCTGAGCCTGATCGCGGAAGGTTACGGAGCACCCAGCGACTTCTACGCCGACATCTTCAGGGATCCGCATCTCTCCACGCTCCGGCTCATCCGCTACCCGGCCAGACCCAACCCGACATATGAAGCCCGTGACGGTGACGCGGGTAAGTGATGGTGTGTCTTGTAAGGTCATCATCTGTATCACCTTTTTAAGTTATCGCCATCTTTCATTGCCTTCTCTGAGTCTAGAAGCAAAAGTAACTGATATGGTCTATTCCCGGCCTCTTAAGACTCCTTTCTTCCAGGTAAATTGATGGTCTTGCTATGCGTTATCATCTTTATCACCTTCCACGTTATCGTCATTTTACATTGCCTTCTCTGAGTCTAAAAGGAGAAGTAACTGATATGTTCTGTTCACGGCCTCTTCAAACGCCTTTCTTCCGGGTAAATTGATGGTCTTGCTATACGTTATTCTATCATCTTCTTTATCACCTTTCACGTTTTTGTCATCTTACTTTGCATTCTCTGGGTCTTCAAGCAAAAATAGCTGACATGTTCTAGTCTCGGCCTCTTCAAACGCCTTTCTTCCGGGTAAATTGATGGTCTTGCAATACGTTATCATCTTCATCACCTTTCAATTATCGTCATCTTACATTGCATTCTCTATGTCCTCAAGCAAAACTAGCTGACATATTCTTTTCACGTCTTCTTCAAACTCCTTTCTTCCGGGTAAATTGAAGGTCTTGCCACGTTATCATCTCCTTCCTCATCTCTTCTTAGTCTAAAAACAAGGAACTGAGAGATCGCAAAAATACCTGCTTGAGACACCTTTTCTCTTTCTTCCTCCCTCTCACAGTAATCCAAGCAGCCAAACAGACATATTAAGCCATGAGCAAAGATATTTTATCACTTTTTCTGAGCCTTAAAACAAAAGACCATCAAAACATTAAACACACCTTCTGCCATCTTTCTTCTTCCATCGTTATAGTGATACAGTCAGCGAGGCACCAACGTTCCGTCATGCAGTAAGTTTTCGTCACCTATTCTATCTCTAAAACCAAAAGAAACACGCACTCGAACCACATCTCCTTTTCACACACTTTCCCTCCTCCCCTACAGTGATCCAGACGGCCGAACACCAGGACACCACGAAGGTCACGCTGCTGGCCACCTTTGCCGAGTACCCGGGGCTGCAGGTTCGCTGGTGGAAGGACGACTCCATCATCGACGTGACGCACAAACCCGGCCACCTCGTCATGAACATCGGCCAGCTGCTCTCCTACACCAGCGGCGGGGCTCTCAAGGCTACCAAACACCGCGTGATCGACTGCTGTGGTGATAGGTGAGCCTGGTGGTGGTGGCGGTGGTGGTAGGCTATGTTAGGTTGGACTAGGTTGGTTTGGTAAGGTTGTTGCTGTTGTTGTTGGTGGAATAGGTGTGTGTAGGTTGGTTGGGTTAGGTTGGATAGGTAATTTTATTTGTTGTTGTTGTTGGAATAGTAGATAGGTTAGATTAGGTTAAGTTAAGTTGGATAGGTTAGGATGGATAGACTAGGCTAGATACGTAAGAATATGACCCTTTGAAAGATTTTGGAGGTCAGGGTTCGTGAAAGTATATGTGTGTTGGGTTTGGTAACACTGCACCACTAACCTAACCTAACCATCACCAACACAAACTCGCCATTCCCACACAGCCTTTCCTTCCTCCTCCCACAGGCACTATCTATTCTAAGCCTAAGAGCAAAAGGAACTCAAACGGCAAACAACATCTCCAAACCTCTCTCACCTTTCCCTTGGCAGGCTGTCCGTCCCATTCTTCCTGGAGCCACGGTTCCACGCCAACGTGAACGTGGTCCTGCCAGGGTGCGAGCAGAGGGAGAGTCAGCCCAAGTACTACGGCCACTGGCTCTTGGAGGGGATCAGAAAGTGGGCCGAATACAAGGATCTCTGCAGGCGAATCGAAACACAGACCGCGAAGACACTGTATGAGGGAGAAGAAGATGAGGATGAAGTGATGATGTGGACGAAATAGATAGGAGGAAGGGGAAGAGGAGCAAGAGGATAAGTGATGATGATGCAAGGATAGGGACGATGCTGCAAGGAGGAAGAGGGGGATATTTGGTGATGGAGAGGATATAAGGAAAGAGAAGAAGATGAAGAGTAAAAAGATAAGGTTTTAGTTCAATGAGAGGTAATAGCAGGGAGTAGATTCGAGAAAGAGGATGAGAAATTGTGAAGAGGGAAGAGGAAGAGCAGCAAGAGGAGGAGGAGGGGAATACTGTGTTAATAGAGATGATATGATACAATAAAGAGGAATTACATAGGTGTTGCGAGCAGAGGAGGAGGTGGAATTAGAAGCAATGTAAGAAGCGCATTCGATAAACAGGTAGAGAGCAGAGACAGGTGAATAAATATGAGGAAGAAGATAACAACAGAGAATATATAAGGAGAGAGACAGCAATGGAGGAAAAAAGAGGAAGGGAGTGTGAAGGTAGAAGTGTGAGGTGAAATGTAAAAAAAAAACATTACCACCACCACTAATAATAATAATAATAATAATAATAATAATAATGATAATAATAATAATAAGAGTGTATTGTCATTCTTGAGCTAGGTATTTCCAGGTAAGCAATCAGATAAATAAGATTAAGATAAAGATGATGAAATGACAGGTAAGAATGATGATGATGATGATGACGAAGATGAAACAGATGATTTTGATATCGTAACAAGTGGTGATGATGATGATGAAGTTTATGTAATTATTTTAACATGTGTGGGAAGATAAAAAAAAATAAACTGTATAACTTTGAAGATAAAATGTGGGAGAAAAGAGTTACGTTGTGAGGAAGACTCTCTCTCTCTCTCTCTCTCTCTCTCTCTCTCTCTCTCTCTCTCTCTCTCTCTCTCAATGAGAAATAAATGTTGTAAAATGATTCAGGAATTTACTATTATTTAAAAGCACGAAAAAATACTCTTATATTTACCCAGTTTTTCATTCATTAATTTATTCAAAGTAAAAGAGACAAATACCTTCTCTTTTTTCATGCAGTAAAGTATATAATAGGAACATTCTTATCGAAAAAAATAATTGCTATAAAAATAAAGCATTAGATTCCACATGTTCGAGGATACAAAAACCAAAAAACAAATGACAAATGATAACCTCCTCCTCCTCCGTCTTCTTCTTCTTCTGACCTGTATCGCTAGGTCGTCGTCCTCCTCCTCATCCTCCTCCTCCTCTTCTTGGTCCTCTCTTCTGTTTATTCACGCACTTCGCTTTCCAATGGCATTATACTATAGATCTTTCCTCACCATAATATACCATCGCACTACATTTTTTTTTCAGTTTTATTGCCTGAATCACCATAATCTTTCAGGGGTGGACTCGCGGACTTGGTATCATTGCTTGGGTGCCTGTACTGACTTAAAGAGGGACCAGAGAGCAAGAGATAGTAGGTTATGTCACGGTAGGTTAGATCTAGTAAACAACAGCCAATGAGCGACGCAGAGATTGTCACCCAAGCAATGATGCCAAGTACGCGAGTCCATCCCTGAAGGATTTGACCCGCCAGCTCTCGTGAAACCGACTATATTTATCAATCATATTCCTTGGGCTTATGCTGATTCACGTATTTTGCTTTCCAATGATATTATATTATGGATCTTTCCTCACTATAATACACCATCGCACTACAATTTTCAGTTTTATTGCCCGAATCGCTTATTTTCAATCCTATTCCTTGGACATATGGTGATTCACGTATTTTGCTTTCCAATGGCATTACATTATATTACCTACCTTTCCTACCATCTCAGAGCAATATTCATAATTTTATTGCCCGAATCAATTATTTTCAATCCTGTTCCTTGCATTTTTTCGAGCATTTTTGCCATTCATTTTTCCAGCACGACTTTAGGAACACTTTTGCTAGCTTTACAATTCTTTCCGTCTCCTTTTTGCCGCCGTACAGACCCTAACGCCGTACACTAAGTAAAAGAAAACAAAAGAGAAACGATAATAAAGCAAATGAGAAAAAAGTAGGTAAAATAATCACATCACAAGGACGCGAGCAGAGAGAGAACATTCACAGCGCACGTAGAATTAGATCCATTTGTACCATTTCCTTAAACTAGAGAGAATTTCAATGCGCGCACTGAGAATGTTAACAAATAAGAGGATAAAATATACAGGGGGAGGAGGAGGAGGAAGAGAAGGAGGAGGAAGGATGGTGATAAGAAGGAGATGAAGGAGAAAATAATAAAAGAAAAAGAAAATTGATAAGACGAAGATAAAAGAAAAAAGAAGAAAAGGGAAAGAAAAAAAGAATAACAAAAGGAGAAGAGGAGAAGAAAAAGAAAAGAAAAAAAGAAAAAAGTATTATACCAAAATAATACCAAGAAAAAAAAGCAGAAAAAAAGGAGAAAGAACAAATAAGACGAAAAAGAAGAAAATACGAAGAAAGGAAAAAGAAAAGAGAGGGAGGGGAGGAAGAGGAGGAGAAGGAGGGATAGGCTATGAATATTCCGTGCGCGTGTGTGTGTGTGTGTGTGTGTGTGTGTGTGTATATATATAAGGGGCTGGTACGACAATCTAGCAACGTTGCCATCCACGTGCGTGTAGGACTATTCGACCACTCCTTTGTTATCACCGTAGTACCATTCCTAAAAAAAAACTTTTCCTGATAATTAATTAAACCAGGTGAATATCGTAGCAATAGTGGCAATTTTAATACGATTGTCAAAGTACAAGATATATGGTGGAGCCCGATTACGGTTGGCCCAGCACTGAGCAGAGGTCAAAGGTGCTCTACGTCAGTAACCTAACTTTAAGTTGAGATCACACGAGCAAGACTTCTAGAGGCTGATGTTGGTTCTTTCCAGGTGGTTATCACAGGCTACGTCAAAGGTGGGATAATAGGTGTGGTAATCTAAAGGAGCCCTCCATACGTACACGGCGGCGCATTCGACCACTGCCTACTACTCTCTTGGAATCAATTATTTTCAATCCTGTTCCTTGCACTTATTCGAGCATTTTTGACATTCATTTTGTTCAAAGGGCGCACACACACACACACACACACACACACACACACACACACACACACACACATTCCATTTGTCAAGCACTTGTCCATCAACGGGTTCTCCCATACACAAACATGACGTCACGATTATCTGGAATGCGCAACACCATCTGCCTCCTCCTCCTCCTCCTCCTCCTCCTCCTAATCCATATACTCCTCCTCCTCCTCCCCCTCTCCCCTTCCTCCTTCGCCTCCATCTTTTCCTATTTCGCGTCCTCCTCCTTCTCCTCTTCCCCTCCTTCCCTCGGTACGAAATGGATGGCCAACAACTTTCTGCAGTAAGTAAAGAAAAGGATCTTGGTATCACTATATCAAGCGATTTAAAGCCCGGTCAGCATTGTTCAGAGGTAGTTAAAACTGCAAACAAATTGGTTGGCTTCATCGGACGAGTCTTTAATAATAAATCGGAAAAAGTAAAATTGAAATTGTATAATTCGTTGGTTCGACCCCGTCTAGAGTACTGTGTACAGTTTTGGTCTCCCTATTACAGAAAAGACAGAAAAGTTGGAACGGGTCCAACGAAGTGTAACAAAGATGATTCCTAGGTTGAGAAATTTATCATATGAACAAAGGCTTAAAGAAGTAAATTTATTCAGCCTGTCAAAACGAAGAATGCGAGGCGATCTAATAGAAGTGTTTAAAATGTTTAAAGGATTCAATGATATTAATGCGGAAGATTACTTTACAATTGATCGATCAAATAGAACAAGAAGAAATCGAAACTTGAAGATAAGTGGTAAAAGATTCTCGTCGCACGAAGCAAAATACTTCTTCAATCGAGTTGTTAATGTTTGGAACTCTCTACCCTGTGATGTCGTTGAAAGTACAACAGTTACGGCCTTCAAGAATAGATTAGACAAGTATTTTGAATCCAACCAGCAACTTAGATATTACTCATTGTCATAATAACGTTAAATTCTTTCGAATACTGGTGTCCTTGTCCGTTTTTATCGCCCGATTGGTGGTAGAAGTAATGGTAGTTCTTTCCTCTTTCCCTACATAAATTCCATGCAGTTTTTCCATGCTGCATGGTTCTTTTTCCTTTCCTGCCAGCTTTGGCTGGAGGAGCCTTCGCCTTTGCTGTTCTTCATCTTCCACCTTTGATTAGATAGTTAGTGTAGCTTGTCACAAACAGCCTCGTAAGGACCAGCAGGTCTGTTGTTGTTTGTTCTTCCTTTGTGTTCCTTTGTGCTCGCCTCCCAGGTTATTTTCCAGTTACATAAGAAACAAAAAAACTGTTAAAAATAATATCGGCCCACTACTATCAACCCGGTAGCAGCGATGGGACAAATTTGTGGCTTTACCGTGTACCAGCGACGGGCCACATTTTTGCCATGATATAGACCCCCCAAAATAGATGATGCATAAACTGATCACAAATGCGTATATATATAGATATAGATATATATATATATATATATATATATATATATATATATCTATATATATATATATATATATATATATATATATATATTATGAAATGGTTTGCGTCAGTGATGATTTTTTCTCATTTTTCTCGCTTAGAGGGGCCTTTAAGAAACATAATCCCCGCAGCTACCAGGTCAAGTGGAAATACGATTAGTGATAAAAGCATGGCGTCGGTCCTAAATTCAACCTTTAGTAGCGCATATTTACAGAAGAGAACATGACATCGATTCAAGCCCCGAAGAAAAATTTTCAAGGCCCTGAAGAACATAAGCTTGCATTGACCGAAATTGATATCAGCGAAGTGCGTGCAGATAATAGATCCAAATAAATCTCCGGGCCCCGATAATTTATCTCCTCATGTGTTAAGAGAATGTAGCCAACAGCTAGAATTACCCATAACATTAATATTCAACAAGTCATTAGCACAGGCCAGTGTGCCTCTTGAGTGGAAAAAGGCCAATATTACCCCGATCTTTAAAAACTAGGAGACAGAAAACAAGCCAGTAATTATTGTCCTAGCAGCCTTACGTCTGTCCTAATTAAACTATTCGAAAAAATAATCAGGGATAAAATGATCACTTTCCTTGAAACAAATGAATTGATAACTGATAGTCAGCATGGATTTCGTAGTAATCGGTCTTCCCCACCAACCTATTAACCTTTTCCAACGATGTTTATACATGTTGGGACGCCCGAAGCCCATATGACGTAATTTACCTAGATTTTTAGAAAGCGTTTGATAAAGCTCCTCACGTTAGGCTTATTTCAATACTGCATTCCCACGGTATTAACGACCATCTATGTGCATGGATTCATGACTGGCTCACCGACAGAGAACAACGTTTAGTTCTTAATGATGAAGCATCGGATTGGCAACCCGTCACCAGTGGCGTTCCCCAAGGTTCGGTCCTGGGGCCAACACTATTCATAATTTACGTGAATGACTTACAACTGATATCCTATCAAAAGTAGCCAAATTCGCCGACGACACCAAATTAGGAGGTACGGTAATGAACAGTCAAAGTTGCGAGAACATTCAATCAGACATAATAAGACTTGCCGACTGGAGCGAAAAATGGCAAATGAGTTTTAACGTAGATAAATGTAAAGTAGTGCACATAGGTGAAAAAAATCCTAACTTTAAATATCAGATTCAAGGACATGAGCTCAGCGAAGTAAAACAAGAAAAAGATTTTGGTGTCATTATCAGTAACACTCTTAAAATGAGCGATCAATGTTCTGCAGCGAGTAAAAAATCCAATATGATGTTGGGATTAATCTCAAGAAACTTTGATTATAAATCACCCAAACTTATGAAGAGATTATATTTAGCATTTGTAAGACCACACCTAGAATACGCCGTTCAGTTCTGGTCACCTAACTATATCAAAGATCAAGTTTTGCTAGAAAAGATAGAGCGACGAGCAACCAAACAAATTCCAGCGCTCCGAAACTTGCCATATGACGAGCGTTTAAAACGTTTAGATATGTTTTCCCTAAAAAAGCGAAGGATAAGAGGGGACTTAATTGAAGTGTTCAAAATCCTTAATGTATTCGACATTAACCCAGATAGTCTATTTCAGAGAGACACCAACACAAGAACACGCAGCAACGGTATGAAGTTAAAGGGAAACGGATGTAACACATTGGTGCGCATAAATTTTTTCAATAACAGAGTCGTCGATCACTGCAATAGACTCCCACCGTCAGTAGTTAACGCACAGAGTATCAATAGCTTTAAGTCTTCAGGGACATACGATTATACTGACCCTTCTTCGTATGTTTTCAGACAGATTGCAGCAAGACGTCAACCTAAATTCATATTATTCTCCCCCACAACCTAGATTGCAAGTACCGTAAGTTAACAATAGAGTAAAGCAACAGTTAATGTCCGCATGACAGGTGGAGTGAGGTGTGGGTGCAGTAAGGTGACAGATTACTGGTGCGTGCCTAGTACCGCCGGTAAAACGAGGATCAAGCCTCCACCTGTGCCCCTGAAACTACACCTCACTCATCGTGAGTATTAGGGGGGATTCTGGGGCTGCCCTGTGTAGGCCACTCGTCCTCTACCAGTCTCCCTGTATTTTTATGTTCTTATGTTCTTATGTAATGAAGTCATTTTCCCCCTCAGCTTAGGTTACCAGTAGTGTAAGTTAAGGGTAGTAGTTTCCTCTTATTTCTCTCTTTACTGTAAAATTTCCATGGCCCTTTCTTCCTTAAAGGTACATGGTGTTCTCTTCTAACTATTTCCTGCCGGCACGCTGCCGGAGGGAGAGGTGGGTGGGGAGGAGCCTTCATCTTTTCTGTCCTGTCTTACCACACGTAGATTACTAGTAGTAGCGGTAGTAAACAGACACCCTCGCCATAGACCGATAGGTCTTCTTGTGTCTGTTCTTCCTATGTATGTATCTTTTCTTATTTCGCCTCCTCCTCCTCCTCATCATCATCATCATCATCATCATCTTTTTCCCCTCCTGCCCCCCTCTCCTCCTCCTCCTCTCTTTTTGATTAGCTTCGGGTCTTCCCACTTCTACTACTACTACTACTGCTACTACTACTACTACTACTACTACTACTACTACTACTACTACTACTAATAGTACTACTACTACTACTACTATTAATAATAATAATAATAATAATAATAATAATAATAATAATAATAATAATAATAATAATATTACTACTAATACTACTCCATCCTAGGAGATTTCAATGTCCACCACTATCTTTGGCTTTCATCCTCTTTCACTGATCAGCCTGGTGAACAAGCCTACAACTTTGCTCTCCTCAATGACCTAGAGCAGTTGTTTCAGCACCCTACTCGTATTCCCGAACGTCTTGGAGACAGGCCCAACATTCTAGACTTCTTCCTTTTCTCTAGCCCTTCTGCCTACTCTGTCAAACTGTTCTCTCATTGGGTTCATCCGATCACAACCTTATTTCTGTATTCTGTCTTATCGCTCCTGTACACCCTCTGAACCCACCGAAGAGGCGATGCTTCTGGCATTTTGCTTCAGCTCTGTGGAACGACCTGAGGATGTACTTTTTCCGATTTCCCGTGAAATGATTACTGCTTCCAGGAGAGAGACCCCTCAGTGTGTGCCCAGTGCATCACAGAGGTGATTGTCTCAGGAATGGAGGCATACATTCCACGTAGATTCTCTACTCTCCATGCTAAAAAGCCTTGGTTTAATCACGCTTATTCTCGTGCTGTCAAAGATAGAGAGGCAGCTCACAAAAGGTACCAGAGTCTTCCAACTCCCGCTAACCATGACTTTTACATTTCAGCCCGGAATCTTGCCAAATCTATTCTCCGACTTAACAAAAACTCCTTTATCCATAGCAAACGTCAACACCTTGCTTTCTCTAATTCTTCCAGAGACTTCTGACACTTAGCCAAAAATATTTCCTCCAATTTCACTTCTCCCTCTTTCCCCCTTCTTAACCCAGACGGCAGCACTGCCGTCTCTTCTATTTCTAAGGCTGAACACGTCGCTCAGACTTTCTGTAACAACTCCACTCTGGACGATTCTGGGCATATTCCTCCTATTATTAAGATACCGCCCTATAGTTTACAATCCTGTCTATCTAAAGCTTTTGAATCAATCCTTAACCGGAAGATTCAAAAGCACCTTTTCACTTCTAACCTTCTATCTGATCGCCAGTATGGGTTCCGCAAGGGGCGTTCTACTGACGATCTTCTTAACTGATTCTTGATCATCCTCTCTTAGCCGTTTCGGTGAAACTTTCTCTTTTGCGCTAGACATATCGAAAGCCTTCGATAGAGTCTTTCATAAGTCTTTGCTTTCTAAACTACCCTTTTTCGGATTCTATCCTTCTTTCTGTTCTTTTATCTCCAGTTTCCTTTCCGGCCGTTCTATATCTGCTGTGGTAGACGGTCATTGTTCTTCCCCTAAACCGATGAACAGTGGTGTTCCACAGGGCTCTGTCCCTCTCTTCCTCTTATTCATCAATGATCTTCTTTCCACAATAAAGTGTCCTATCCACTCATACACTGATGCCTCCACTCTGCTTTATTCAACTTCTTTCAACAGGAGACCCTCTCAACAGGAATTACATGACTCCAGGCTGGAGAGTGCAGAAAGCTTAACCTCAGACCTTACTATTATTTCCAATTGGAGTAAAAGGAACTTTGTGTCCTTCAATGCCTCAAAACCCCACTTTCTCCACCTATCAACTCGACACAATCTTCCAAACACCTATCCCCTATTCTTCGACAACACTCAGCTGTCACCTTCTTCAACACTAAACATCCTCGGTCTATCCTTAACTCAAAATCTTAACTGGAAACTTCACATCTCCTCTCTTACTAAATCAACTTCCTCGAGGTTGGGCGTTCTGTATCGTCTCCGCCAGTTCTTCTCCCCCGCACAGTTGCTATCCATATACAGGGGCCTTGTCCGCCCTCGTATGGAGTATGCATCTCACGTGTGGGGAGCTCCACTCACACTGCTCTCTTGGACAGACTGGAGTCTAAGGCTCTTCGTCTCATCAGCTCTCCTCCTCTTACTGATAGTCTTCTACCTCTAAGAGAGTCAAGTCATATTTACCTGTTATTTTATTTATTCCTTATTTAGATTTTTTTTTTTTTGGGGGGGGTTGGGCATGCCAGATTCTCAACACTTTTACAAGTATTTTATGTTAAGACTATATCGGAATAGGTAGATTTGATGAGAATGGTAAAGTAAGATTAAAATATTATTTTGATAGCATTGGTCAAACAGTTTCTGGTGATATAATGTAAGGTTAGAAGTACTCAAAAGAATGGAATTAAGATTAATGCTTTGATTTTTTTTGTATAGCTGTATTGTGTAATATCATCCTACTTAGAGAAAAGCATTTTAGAAAAGTAGGTAATGAACAGTAGTATTAATTGCCATGTTCATAACAACTAAAAAGTTAATGTCTTATGATGCATGTAAATAAAATACTGGTACTGATTTAGCTTTCCATCACAGCATGTATTAAATGTTATTGGAGAAGGTATGGGAGATAAAAAGCATGCCATAGTGAAACGATTAAGAAACTTGCCTCACATTTATACCCTGACAGTGCCTTCCCTGGGAGTGGACCCCGTACGCAGGATGACTGTGAGAGGCGTTGGTACAACGTACAACAAAAATCAAAGCCTCACATTGCCAAGTGCAAGAATGAGCAGCGGCAGACTGGTAATTTTTTTTAGTTGTAATGTCTTTAAATGTAAAACTTATATTAGTTAGTTTTTTATGTGCTCACAGAATGCAGCTATACTGGCCACAATGCCTTTATTTCAGCTTAAAGTTAATAAGTTCATAGCAGTGAACTGCATATTTGATATAGAATTTTTTTTAATGTTCATCTGTCAGTGACTATCAATCTATCTAAATACCTTGGTTGTCTTCCCCCAGTGAAGGGTTTTAGCCAAGACAGGCACACACTTACTCACACACTCACACTCATGTACACCACTCTCTCAGCTGCACAGCCCCTGAGTGAGTAAAAAAGGCCCTCACTGTATGGGGCATTAGCTGCACAGTTCAGACAGGGAACTTCCACACCAAGGCCTCACAGCATACACTGGTTTACCCCTGCCCCTTCATAACAATGACATTTCCCCCAGCACCTGAGTGCCCCACACGTGTGGCACCACAGATACGCAGGCGCCTGCCTATATAACTATGACATTAGCTGTGGTAGATAAACTGGTGTATGACATCATAGGCTGCTCGTCTCATGTATTTGAAGGGGTACCAGAGCCATTCAGCATTGACATGATGTGCTAGGGATAGGACAGCAGCAACAGTCAAGCAGCAGTGAAATATTGACTGGCCAGTATGTTTTTGGCAAAAACTTTTATATTCTCATTAAAACAATTTATTAATCACCCTTAAATTCATATTCTTTGTAGATACACACTTTATCAGTATTGCTAGAGACCATCCCAGCACATTGTTCATTATCTGTGGAAAAGATACCATTAGCTGCTCCGGCAACAGCCACTGCTTCAATATCTGCTGGCCCTATGACACCAGCCACTGCTTCATCATCTGCTGGCCCAATGACACCTGCTACTGCTTCATCATCTGCTGGCCCTATGACACCAGCCACTGTTTCATCATCTGCTGGCCCAATGACACCTGCCACTGCAAGGGATGACAATGAAGCTGCTCCACCACAGTCACCACCTACTTCATCGGAGTTAAGAGATGCCTTTCATAGGGTAGCAGTATAATTTTTTGATGCTGGGGCTGAATATTACTGCCTCAAGGCTATGATTTTGTCACTTTTTTTATTACTGAGGAGGTTAGGGTGGAAGGGGTGAAAAATAATCTCTGCTGTTTTTCGAGAGAAATGATTAGCAAATTCATTCAAAGCACAAAATTTACCAGAAAAAAAATTGTGTGCCATTGTGAGTGGGTTCACTTGAGATTGGGCTCCAATACGCCTCTGTGGTCTAGTGGTCAGCATGCCTGGCTTCTACGCGGGCCCGGGTTCGAATCCCGGCCCGGGCAGTCGGCGTGCAGCTCACCAAGCTGATCATCCTCCCTCTCGGGCTGGTCGATAAATGACTACCTGGGGAAACTGTGGTAACCCGGATGTCACACAGGCCCTGTGTCCCGGGGTAATGGGCTCCCTCCCACCACAGGCTCAAGGGCCAATGTTACGGAGATGAGCACCGAGGCCACGCTGCTACAGCGTATGCCCCAACTCTACCTTTACCTTTATTGGCTCGACTGACAGACATGGCTTTATATGTCGAAGGTCACTGGTTCAATCCCCACAGCCAGCACTCTCTAACTTGGATTTTTCCGAGTTCCCTAGAGCCTAGATTAATTTCTCGGTGTTAAATGAGGAGATTTGCACCGGCACCCAGTCTTGGGTGTTACAAGATACGTTGTTACAATCAGGGGCGTCATTTGGACTTCAAAAGTGGGAGGGACATTAGGGCAGACAGTTTTATATATATATATATATATATATATATATATATGTATATATATATATATATATATATATATATATATATATATATATATATATATATATATATATATATATATATATATATATATATATATATATATATATATATATATATATATTTTTTTTTTTTTTAGCATCATTAGCTAATAACACCTTTAGGCAATGATCATATTTGCATTTTATGTAGTCTGTGATGCAGGCAGGATATTCATTAGCACCTAATTAGACTCATGCTGCTCTTGAGTGCTCTCTGATGAATTCACAATCAAATATGTAGTATACCTATATGGTAGCATTGAGTAATCTTAGGTCACTTGGTAAAGTGTTCACCTAGGTCCGACCCAGTCTGACAACATAAACCTAAGTGTGTTTGCAAGCTGAGTGTTTAGAATATTGGCATAATAATAAAAGATGCTGAAAACTGGATTCCACTACTTTATTGAATATATGAATAATTATAAACTGAATTTGTAATGGAGCCAAGATAAAAAAAGCTATGTTTTTCAGCGGTCATACCATGATCTCATGAAAATAATTAGGTTGACATATATAATTAATTAATACGTATTTTGGTATGATGACCTTTGCACGTTAATACCATAGCTTTGCTAGCATTGAGTAATCTTAGATCACTTGGTAAAGTGTTCACATAAGTCCGACCCAAGCTGACAACATAAACCTAAGCATGTTTGCAAGCTGAGTGCTTAGAATATTGGCATAATAATAAAATATGCTGAAAACTAGATTCCACTAATAGAGTAATTATATACTGAATTTGTAATGGAGCCAAGATAAAAAAGCTATGTTTTTCAGTGGTCATACCATGATCTCATGAAAATAAATAGGTTGACACATGTAATTAATTACTACGTATTTTGTTATGATGACTATTGCACATTAATACCATAGCTTTGAATCCAATGATGAATATCCTCAAGCAAGACACAAATAGCAACAGATTGGTCACCAATTCACTCAGTAAACACAATACTCCAGAAAAGTATACACTGAATTCACAATAAAGTTGTTTTTCCACTTGGAACTTTGTAAACAGAAACCAAGTAACCTCGTTTTACTTCACTTATAAGTCATGATGTTCGCGATGTGGTCACCTCGACCTTTCGTTCCTCCTCCCTCACACTGGCAGACGTCTCTAACAAGCTTTCTTACCACCATTATCTCAATACGAATAACCGGCAGGAGTAATTTGTTTTCTAACTTGATTTTAAAGCAACAATAATTATAAATCATATTCTAAATTACATTTTAATGCAATTTTAATGTCATCTTTTTCATTTGCATGTGTGTACTTTTCTGCTACAAATAAAAGTTTTTTTCCCATGTTTTCTTTTCCTTAACTCAAATATTTCACATTTTAATCAATAACAAAGGCATCAAACACTAATTGTATGTTCAAGCTATGTTTGCTTTTTTTTGTTTTTGTTTTTTTCTGTTGACATAAACTACTTCGTTTTCCTTTGGTGCCATTATTTTCACATGGGTACAGTCTATCACTCCCACAACACCGGCAAGTTGGTAGAATTCTGCTTGCTTTTCACGGATCTCCACCCTATCAAGGGGAGACTGGATAAACCTCCCGACTACCTACTGGGCACTGAGGGCGGCCAGAATGTTCGCTATCACCCTTCTTACACTACTCTGGCTTACCCCCAAACTCATCACTTGAACACTGCAGCATTTTTCCTGTAACCAAGTATCTTTAAGTCAAAATCACTTTCAACCCCGGGATGAGGGAATGCTCCCCTTTGAACTGGATCTTGTAGCTCTCTTCTCACCAAACCAGTCACATACTCCATTCCTGCACGGTCTAATATGTATGTTTTGACAAGTTCACCATCGTTATACAGTTCCAAAGCGTCCTATCAAACTCTAAATTGCGGAAGCGGGCTGGGCGAGGAAGTCCGGTGGCCATGTTGATATGGGTCTGGGTCTGGGATTCACTATTAACTTTACTATTAAGTGTTTAGAAGTCCTCGCCAGCACTCCCAAGTTAATACCAAAGTTAATAGTAGGTATTAGGCTAATAGTTGTTGAGGATACACTTTGAGAGTGAAGTTAATACTAAAGTCGAAAGTTAATACCAAGTTTAGTATTAATAGTTGTCGAGGATACGGGCCCAGCACTCGTCGAGCGAGCAACTCCCCTGGCCTTTGAACCAGCTTATAGACTGCTGAGTTGCTCGCTCGGCTACGGGTGCAGGATGCACCCGTTCCCCCCAACCAGCTGGGCAGGGCCTCATGGCCTGACGCCTAGCACCTCTGCCGTGCTCTAACCATAGCCCATCCAGTCAACGAGCTGGTAAACATAAAACAACAACAATTTTGCCAGAGGCAGTGGAACGCCAGCACTAACAACAATTTGCCAAAGGCTGCCCGTGGTAAGGTAGTGTTGGAGGCCTTTTGTAGTTTGTTCGATATCTTCTCTAGCCCCCCCTTCTTTTTTTCGGTCTATTTATTATACACCCACATCCATTAACCATATACAACACTAACAAAAAGTAGGTTATTCCTCATATATGCATGCTCTCATTAATACAAACATCATTATTAGGAAAGCATTCATTATACATCCACATTCATTAATCATACAGCTTTAATAGAAAAGAAGGCTATTCCTTTTAAATCCATACTCTCTTAACAACATACAACATTATTAAGAAAGAAAATAGTAGATATACATCCACGTTCAGTACTCATATACAACACCAATAAAAAGTAGCCTATTCCTCATACATTCATGCTTTCTTTAATACAAAACATTATTAAGAAAGATTAATAGAACATCGACAGTAATTACTGATAAACAAGATTAATAAAGAAAAGTAGGCTATTCCTCATAAAGTCATACTCTAATACAAACGGCATTATCAAGAAAGAAAAGAATACTTATACGTCCACAGTCATCACTCATATACAAGATTGATAAAAAGTAGGTTACTCCTTTTCAATTCATTCCCTCTTAATAACACACAACATTTTTAAGAAAAAAAAGACTAGTTATACATACAGTTATTACTCATATACAAATAAGAAAAAGTAGGCTATTCCTTTTAAAATTCATATGCTTTTAAACACATACATCATTATTTAGAGAGCATTCATTATACATCCACATTCATCAATCATATACTACATTAATAAAAAGTAGGCTATTTCTTTTAAATTCATACTGTTTTAAACACATAAAGCATTATTAAGGAAGCATTCATTGTATACTTCCACATTCATTAATCATATACAGCACTTATAACAAGTAGGCTATTCCTAATACATTCATCTCTTCAATGCATACACCATTATTAAAAAAAAGCATTTATATCACATTTATAGTCACTTCATATTAAACTCCACATAAGCATACAACCTAAACACACAAGCAATTATTATACAATGAACACTCGTATTATACAGCTCTCAACTTCTTACGGCCACTCACAGTTTACAATGAACACTTTAAATTTATCTTACAAATTTTTCCATTTCTTTCGACCACTAAAAGACTTAAAATGGCTTCTTACATCTTGCTCATTTTTTTTTTTAATTTCTTACGATAAATTCACAACTTACAATAACGCTCTTAGACATCTCGTAACTTCTTGCATCTTTTACGACCACCTCTCTCGCTTGGCAATGTTATGCAATGACATCATCGTCCATGCCAGCCGGTGCATTTAGGAAACTAGTAGGCTATTATGCATTGAATTGAATTACAAAGCTATTATTTTGCATTTACGAATATTAAGTTATTATTATGCATTTAAGAAAACTAGGCTATTATTTTGAGCAAATTTGCAGAGAGAAATTAGTTCTCTCTCTCTCTCTCTCTCTCTCTCTCTCTCTCTCTCTCTCTCTCTCTCCAGAATGCACACTGACGACCAAAGCCAAGCAAGTATTTAGCTTATGGAATGCAGAAAATCTTATTACAGAGCGTGGACTAGTGGAAACAAGAGCATTCATAACAGATTTTTTTAACTCGTGGGCTTCGGCTATGGGAAAGCCGAGAAGTGGCCGAGAAACGACAAAATTACACTGCATTTTGAGACTAAGAAAAGAACAGGGAATGTACATCAAAGTACTCCTCTCATAACCAAAAAGCCGTTAAAAATATTTACTTTTACTCAAACTCCATTCTTTTTGAGTGGTGTTTGTCACAAAATAAACAGTCTCGTGACGTGTGGCATCTAGCCAATAGTCGCTTGTTGTCTACTATAGAGAATTTGACGAGTGATTACTGTATGGATAGCTAAGTCAGCCTGCCATGACCCTACAGCACCACCTTTGACAAAAAAGCCCACCTCAAGATCACTCACCTACCACCATGGATTAAATAGAGAGGATTGTTCACTGAGCATTTGTTTTCCCGGCATGCACCGCGGCCGTGACGTCACGCCTGTCAGCTGTTCAAGTGGTTCCCACGCGCCGTATTTAACGTGCCGATATGGGTGTTTGTGCGGTGTTTGGGTGCTCCAGCAACACAAGGCATGCAGGAAAAGGTGGCCTGAGGTTCTACAGGTTCCCCAGAGACAAGAAAACTCGCCGGAAGTGGATAAGAGTGTGCAGGCGGAGTGATAAATATGACATCAAGCTTGCCCGCGTTTGCTCCCTTCACTTCCAGGAGAGCGATTATTCTCATGGAAGGGGCGATGGTACTACTTTTACATCAAGGAACACACGGGAACTGAAACCAGGAGCTGTGCCATCCCAACATATTCCATCAAAACCACATGCAGGTATGTATTCATCGAAACTACTTTTTTCCTGGGTAAAAGTTTGTCATGTCTCGCATCAACAAGGGCGTAGCAAGAAATCTGGGGTCCCGGGGGTGCTTGGCTCATTGTGGGGCTCCCTCACACGCTTCTGCACATGAGGATGGCAAAAAGACCCCCCCGTTAGGCTAGTAGGTCAGGTTAGATTTAGATTAATAAAATCTCATTTTTATTTGCCCTGTGGCACCTGGAGTCATGAGTGTTAAAATTTTAATATTTCATGGCACGCGTTGACATCTCTGATTTCTTCATTCAACCTGGGTGCTTCCAATGTTTTTTGTGTGTGATTTAGTCGATTTTTTCCCTTCATTTCTGAGAAAATCCCTGCTTTGTAAGGTAATGTAAAATAGTCGCGTATCTCAAACCAGTGATTTGCGATACAAACTAAGCATTACTGAAAAAAACGAAGGTAAAAAGCACACACACACACACAAAAAAAAAAAAATGTAAATGTAATGGCCAAAATAAGCTTCATAACCTGGGGAAGATACTGCCAACTTAAAAAAAAAAATACGAGTGAAATAGCTGAAGGATGATTATCTAGGAGCAGTTCTTACTTATAGCCCTATAAGCCTTTCTGTAGTAAATACACGTAAGTACCTCTTTAGTTAAACAAAGTTAGTGACTTCTCCCTGAAAACAATAGATCCCTATGTTATTGGGGATGTAAGGTATGTCTAAAAATCATAAGTACTGTATTCAGAATTAAAAGATCTACATATTCTTTAGGTAAGAAACGAATGTATTGTGCAAGGCATCTAACAAACTAATACCACTTTCTGCTCTCTTTTTTATTTTTATAGCCTAGTCATATGTATTGTATAGGCACAGTACCAGTTAACATTTTCTGTACCTTGCGCCGTCTTTATAATTGCTGCCAAATTAATTTTGTCACACCAAGTGCTGGGTTGTCGAATTGGTATCAGAATGAGAGGACTACCTCAGAAGAAATATGTGCAGTTTTTATTTATTTATTTATTCATTTGCTGTTATGAGGGAGAAGTATCCAGAATCAGGAGTAATTATTTTAAAAATTTATACTACTGTTGAGCTTTACTGAAAGAATTTAGTTTCCCGGAAATTTAGTATGGCAGTGAGTTGCATCACATTATGGAATAGTTCTAGTATAGAATCTGCATGATCAATATCATATGACAAGTATTCAAATATATTTACTGTATGGTAAATCGGTCATCCAAGTGAGAAATGGTAGCTAGGTAAACTAATCTAAGCTAACCCAAACTATTGCAGGTGGTTCAGAGCCTCGGAGGGCAAGATACCTCAACAGAATGAAGCACCAGCAGATGCAGACTCAGCAGACTGACTGTCGCCAGATTAGAAAGAAAGATCCCTCACTTAATATCTGCACTGGTGAGAACTACTATTTTTTACTACTAATAGCTGTAATTATGGTATAAAGATAAAATGATATACCTACTTTTACAAATATCAAGAATAGTTAACTCATATTCATTAATTAACTAATTAAATTAATTAACTGCCAATGCTCCTAGAAACTAGCTGTCCACCACCCAGAACCACCCTTATCTAACTTTAAAAAAACCTAGAAGCTAGCCACCCCATGCCCGCACTTATTCTTAAGTAACATAGGAAAGAAATGGGTCAACATAGATTCCTAGAATCTAGTCCCCCCACCACACCCAAACTTGCCTCAACTAACTTTTGAGAACTTATAATAGCTGTCTTCTGCCCGATCACAGCCTTGACTAACTTAAAAAGAAAATATACTTCCTAAAATCTATCCATCCCTTGCCTGACCCCTGACCAAACTTATTTAAAGAGACAGTGTATACAATCCAGAGCCTGTCCATCCTTAATTGCCTGACCACAGCTGTAATTAATTTAGAAAGAAAACTTCCCAGAACCTATCCATCCCTTGGCTGACCCCAGTCGTATTGAATTGAATTGAATTACATAAAACAGTTTGATAAGCCGGACAGACCCCAGTCGTAACTAATTTAGAAAGAAAAATTTAGAAAATACTTCCAAGAACCTAGCTGTCCCTTGCCTGACCCCAACCATTACAAATTTAGAAAGAAAATACTTCCCACAACCTATCCGGCCGTTGCCTGATCCCAGTGTTCGCTAATTTAGCAAGAAAGTACTTTTAGGACCCTATCTGTCCCTTGTCTGACCCCAGCCATCTAGGAACCTACCTGTACAGTACATACCTGATCCCAGCATTAACTAATTTAGAAAGAAATTACTTCCTGGAACCTATCTGTCCGTCAGTTGCCTGACCCCAGCGATTCCGAAGACTACCTGTCCCTCGCCTGATCTCAGCGTTACCTTATTTAGAAAGAAAATTCTGCCCAGAACTGAGAAGTCCCTTAATTGCCTGGCCCCAGCTGTAACTAATTTAAAAAGAAAATACTTCCTGGAACCTACCTGTCTCTTGCCTTACCCCAGAGTTAACTTATTTAGAAAGAAAGTATGTATACGCCATACCTTGCTTAATAACGGGGTTGTCATATATCAAAGCGTTGCTATGCAAGTCAGTTTTTCTCATTAGAAACAATGGGAACTTACGTGTTAAGTTCCTAGCTGATATTGAGTTAACCCCCTAAACTTAGTATTACTACCAATTCACAAAGGAAACACACAGTATTTTCAACTTAATATTAATCACAAAACTTAGTAAAGGTTAACACTTACAATAAAAGAATACTGCATAGGATCAATGCATAAAATCACCTTAAAAGCATTTGAAAAGGTGTTCAGACATTTAGCAGAGACTGACGACCTTGCACTTGCTTCGCTGTAAAATGGCGGATGGCGATCAGTAATGCTGTTTTTGTCCTAGGTGAAGCGTCACTCACTGATCAGTGCAAATTGTGTTGGTGCACACACTATTCTAATTCCAAACTGGTGGCCGTGCGTCACAAGCATTGTACACAATGATAAAAAATGGTCGTTAAGTGGGCTACGGTCTACATTCACGTGCATTCTGTCCGCAAATTGTCATTAACCGAATACATTGTTAAGTGAGATATTTTTGTGCATACCATCTTTCTAAATAAGTAAACGCA
This sequence comes from Eriocheir sinensis, assembly GCF_024679095.1. NCBI lineage: Eukaryota > Metazoa > Arthropoda > Malacostraca > Decapoda > Varunidae > Eriocheir > Eriocheir sinensis. The sequence goes on from NW_026111948.1 coordinate 106,350, forward strand.
GGGGTCATGCAAGGGATGGATAGGTTCCGGAAAGTATTGTCTTTCTAAATTAGTTGACGCTGGGATCAGACAAGGGATGAACAGGGTCTGAGAAGTATTTGCTTTCGAAATTAGTTATGGCTGGGGTCAGGCAAGGAACGGATACGTTCTGGGAAGTATTTTCTTTTTAGATTATTTAACGCTGGGATCAGGCAAAGGAAGGATAGATTCTAGGAAATATTTTCTTTCTAAATCAGTTACCGCTGGGGTGAAGCAAGGAACAGATAGGTTCTGGGATGTATTTTCTTTCTAAATTAGTTAGAGCTGGGCAGACATGTGGTAATCGTAATCTGTAATCGTAATCGATTACAATCGATTACAGTTTTTCAAGTAATCGTAATTGATTACCCTCTTATTTTATTTGAAGTAATCGTAATCGTAATCAAATACATTAAAGGTGTAATCGTAATCATGACTACTTTTGCGATTACATTAGCATCGTTAGTTCTACAGCTTAGTGATAAGACTTTCCAGAGTTTAGTTTTCATTAAATACAACAAAAACCTAAAGTTTTAGTTTATAGTTTCTCGTACAGCAAGTATGTACTCTCTACATTTGTAATAATTCAACCAATTAAATATTTAGTATGGTACATGTGTATGAAATTTGCAAGTTCACCTTTCAGTCCTTCCAGTAATCACGATTGTAATCATGATTACACCTAATTTTATTGTAATCGTAATTAAAATAAAATGATTACACCTAATTTTATTGTAATTGTAATCATAATCATGAAAATATGAAGTAATCGTAATCGTAATCGATTACATAACATAAGTAATCGCCCCATGTCTGCAGCTGGAGAGGGGCAAGGGACCGATAGGTCCTGGGAAGTATTTTCCTTCTAAATTTATTATTGCTGGGGTGAAGCAGGAGACAGGTAGGTTCTGGGAAGTATTTTCTTTCCAAATTAGTTATGGCTGGGGTCAGGCAAGGGACGGTTAGGTTCTAGGAAGTATTTTCTTTCTAAATTACTTACGACTGGGGTCAGGCAAGGGACGGTTAGGTTCCGGGAAATATTTTTGTTCTAAATTACTTACGACTGGGGTCAGGCAAGGGACGGTTAGGTTCCGGGAAATATTTTAGTTCTAAATTACTTACGACTGGGGTCAGGCAAGGGACGGTTAGGTTCAAGGAAGTATTTTCTTTCTAAATTACTTACGACTGGGGTCAGGCAAGGGACGGTTAGGTTCTAGGAAGTATTTTCTTTCTAAATTACTTACGACTGGGGTCAGGCAAGGGACGGTTAGGTTCTAGGAAGTATTTTCTTTCTAAATTACTTACGACTGGGGTCAGGCAAGGGACGGTTAGGTTCCGGGAAATATTTTCTTTCTAAATTACTTACGACTGGGGTCAAGCAAGGGACGGTTAGGTTCCGGGAAGTATTTTCTTTCTAAATTACTTACGACTGGGGTCAAGCAAGGGACGGTTAGGTTCCGGGAAGTATTTTCTTTCTAAATTACTTACGACTGGGGTCAAGCAAGGGACGGTTAGGTTCCGAGAAGTATTTCCTCTCTAAGTTAGCTAACGTTGGGGTCAGCCAAGGGACAGATTGGTTCCGGGAAGTATTTTCTCTCTAAGTTAGCTAACGTTGGGGTCAGCCAAGGGACAGATTGGTTCCGGAAAGTATTTCCTTTCTATACTAGTTAACGCTGAGGTCAGCCAAGGGACAGATAGGTTCCGGGAAGTATTTTCTTTCTAAACTAGCTAACGTTGGGGTCAGCCAAGGGACAGATTGGTTCCGGAAAGTATGTACAGTATTTCCTTTCTATATTAGTTAACACTGGGGTCAGCCATGGGATGGATATGTTCCGGGAAGTATTTTCATTCTATATTAGGTAACACTGGGGTCAGTCAAGGGATGGATATGTTCCGGGAAGTATGTTTTCTTTCTAAATTAGTTAACGCTGGGGTCAGCCAAGGGATGGATATGTTCCGGGAAGTATTTTCTTTCTAAATTAGTTAACGCTGGGGTCAGCCAAGGGATGGATATGTTCCGGGAAGTATTTTCTTTCTAAATTAGTTAACGCTGGGGTCAGCCAAGGAATGGACATGATCCGGGAAGTATGTTTTCTTTCTAAATTAGTTAACGCTGGGGTCAGCCAAGGAATGGACATGATCCGGGAAGTATGTTTTCTTTCTGAATTAGTTAACGCTAGGGTCAGCCAAGGAATGGACATGATCCGGGAAGTATATTTTCTTTCTAAATTAGTTAATGCTGGGGTCAGCCAAGGAATGGACATGATCCGGGAAGTATATTTTCTTTCTAAATTAGTTAACGCTGGGGTCAGCCAAGGAATGGACATGATCCGGGAAGTATATTTTCTTTCTAAATTGTTAATGCTGGGGTCAGCCAAGGAATGGACATGATCTGGGAAGTATATATTCTTTCTAAATTAGTTAACGCTGGGGTCAGCCAAGGGATGGATATGTTCCGGATAGTATTTTCTTTCTAAATTAGTTAATGCTGTGGTCAGCCAAGGGATGGATATGTTCCGGATAGTATTTTCTTTCTAAATTAGTTAATGCTGGGGTCAGCCAAGGGATGGATATGTTCCGGATAGTATTTTCTTTCTAAATTAGTTAATGCTGTGGTCAGCCAAGGGATGGATATGTTCTGGGAAGTATTTTCTTTCTAAATTAGTTAATGCTGTGGTCAGCCAAGGGATGGATATGTTCTGGGAAGTATTTTCTTTCTAAATTAGTTAATGCTGGGGTCAGCCAAGGGCTATATAGGTTTCAAAAAGTACAGTAGAGGCCTGATATGACAGACTAGTTCAGTCAAGGCCCATTCTGCTAAATCAAATTTTCTGCCAAATCAGGAGTCCATTATTGACTCATTTTAGGGAACTTTTCTGTTATATTGAGTTTGCCGCTAATTACGAGTGGAGTATGTTGTTTGACTATTTAGTAAACTTTTCCGTTTTATTGAGAGTTTTTCCACTAAATATGAGTGGAGTTTATTTGACTATTTAGCTCCCTACTTTTCCACAGATGTTGCAGTTCTAGTGGTACAGCATGCAACAAGTGCTAATTATGATGCATCAGAGCTTAATCTGCCAGAAGATCAGTTTGCCAGGAATAAAACAGCAGAATCCGAGGCCACCCTGCTAGAAGATATGCCTACCACAACTACTACTGGTGCATCAGACCTTACCCTTCCTGAAGATTTGTCTGACCAGATTTCTACAACGAAAGTTTGTTGGTCGTGTTGTGTATGTCTACCAGATCATGATCAGAGCAAAGTTTTAGAAATCAGGCATAAGTTGGAAAAGATGACAGAAGGTTATAAGGCTAAATCTGAGGAGGTAATGGTTCTGAAGAGTGAGTTGTCTAAAGTTACTGAGGAGATGAATGAAATTAGAAACACTGAACAAAGGAAAACAGAGGAGTTAGGTAGGCTAGAAAATGAATTAGCAGATACTAGGGAAAAGTTGAATAACATGAGACTCACAAATTCATCACAACATGAAGAGCTAACTAAAATGTCTTTGGAGAACAAAAGCTTACAATCAAGTAATTTAGGCCTCAAAGATTTTATATCAAAGCACAATTTGGAGGCATGCAACAGTGACAAAGGAATAATAAAGTTCCATGATGACACTTCACAAACTATTAGAGACCTTCTATCTCCATATTTTACTGACACACAAATCACATTCTTCATTAACCAAGAACCTGTTCGGAAATGGACCAGTGATGATATTGCTAATGCTCTTTCATTTCGAGCTATAAGTCCAAAAGGATACAGTTATGTTAGAAAACATTTAAAACTACCATACCCTTCTCGCACCACCTTGCACAGGTGGACTAAAGGGCACATTTTTGAACAGGGCTTGCTGGGTATTATTTTAACCCTAATGAAGAAGCGTGCTGAAAAGATGACAAAAGCAGAACGTGCATGCATTGTTTCCTTTGATGAGATGAAGGTGACGCAGGCTTGGGAATTTAGGCGGAGTGATGAAACTGTTTTGTCCCCCAAAAATTTTGTGCAAGTGGTTATGGTAAGAGGCATTATTGGGCGCTGGAAACAGATTGTCTATTATAATTTTGACACTAAAATGACTGATGCTCTCTTGAAGACAATCATAAATGCTGTGGAAGAGGTTGGATTTGAAGTTCATGCCACTGTTTGTGACCTGGGAGGTTCAAATTACAGTCTTCTAAACAAGCTTGGTATAAGTGACCAGCAAAATACCTTTCCAAATCCATATGATGAGGGGAGAAGGATTCATGTGTTTGCTGATGTCCCACATTTAATTAAACTTGCAAGAAACCACTTTATAGATCATGGGTTTCAAAATATTGATAGTGGAAAGGTAATCAGTACTGACCCTGTAAAAAAATTAATCATGGTAGACAATGGAAACCTAAAATTAGCACCCAAATTAAATGAGAATCTCTTAAGAGTAAAAGGGTATCAACGGCAGAGGGTAAAGCTTGCTGTCCATTTGCTCTCAGGAACTGTCTCAAATGCACTAAAATTTCTTGGAGAGCAAGGCAAAATCAATAGTGATCAGTGGCCAGAAGCATCAGAGTTTATTCATACTCTCAATGGCTGGTTTGATGTATTTAACAGTAGTGTGAAGAGAGAGGTGTCTGGTAAAAGAATGGCATTCCAGAAAACCACTGAACAAATGAAGGTTCTTTCTGATACTGTTTCTTTAATAAAGTCTCTTCGAGTATCAGGAAGATATCTTCCATTCCAAAAGGGAATACTGATAAGCACTAGGTCGCTTGAAACACTGTATGATGCTTTGCAAGAAAGATTTGGTGTCATCTACCTCCTCACAAGGAGACTAAATCAAGACATTCTGGAACACTTTTTCAGTGTCATGCGGCAGATGGGTTGATGCTATGACCATCCCACTCCTCTTTCATTCCAGCATCGCTTGAAAATGTATATAATGGGGAGAGATACATCAGTGTTGTCAACCAATACCAACACTGAAGAGTTAGAAAGTACACCTAAAATTACTACTAGAATTGATGACATTTCTGGCTATGAAATTGACAAAACAGACAATGTTGAACCCCCAGAAGAACATCCTTCCCTAACATGTGATGTATTCACACCTGATTTGGGGGTCATGGATGAAGAAACTGAAGCCCATGATGATGTTCTGGAACTAACATTTCCTGAGAGAGAAGCAACAGATCATTTCTTAGGTTTTGTTGTACACAAATTTCAGTTGAAATATCCTGCCTTAGGAACACTCTTGACTGACTCTAACACTGATAACACAAGTTGGGATGCATTTATAAATAGAGGTGGTTTGAAGGTCATGAAGCCAGACTATCGTAGTGCCTTTTTAAATCTTGAAAACCATTTCCGTCAATACCATGGGACATCATTACAGAAGGGAAATGGAGCAGTAGAGAGAGTTTTGCAAACAGCAGATTTACCTACTTTTGTTCCCCATGAAGTAGCTCAATATTATGTTCGCTGCAGGGTATATTTTAGGATAAGGCAACTTAACATTAATATTACTGAAAGCAAGAATACGAAGTCATCTAAGAAAATGAAGAAAATCACCCAATAAAGTTGTCTTTTAGGCTGCTCCATGGTTCATAATCTTCTATGGCTATAATCAGTATTAGTTGTATACAGTATTTTACAGGGCATAATATGTAGAGTATTAGCTCCCTATTACAGACAAGATAGCAAATTATATACTGATAAGACATACTCTTATGGTGACAATTTATTTATGTCTCACAGTACTCATTATAAAAAAGTATATATTCAACCACATCTTTTTTTTCCATGGAAAAAGTCGTATGTCCACTGCTACTACTCTGTATGATGTTGACTGTAATTCAAACAAGTAGCTCAAGTTTAGGATTAGCGAAATTATTTACCTCTTATGTAATTTGGAATGGTATTCTAGCATATGGAACCAGCACTGTGAAAGGAAAACTTATTTGTACAGTGTTCTCTTGCTTATGCACACGCTAAATTATTGTAAGTGTCTCATTCACCACTTTATCTTGTTTTATTTAGTTTAGACACTGTCTGCTGTTCTGTGCCATGGCATGGTGAGCTCACATGTGGGAGCAGGCATCACGATATGGATGGATGGATAGACACTTTCGACAGTTATCCTTTGGGATTTTTGCCTTTAAAAAAAAAAAAAAAAAACTTTTAGATCCTAAGTTGGTGGTTATTTTAGAGCTCTTTGATGTCAGGGTTCTTTCCAGTATGCTGGCGTAGTGCAAATGTTACCCCGATTTCTAAGGGATCCTCATCCTTTATTTCACCTCAGTGACTATAGACCTATCTCCATAACTCCAGTTTTGTCTTAGATCTTTGAGCGCTTGCTGGCCAAGCATCTCTCTCATTTTAGACATTAACAACTTGTTACCATCTTAGTCAGTTTGGCTTTAGAAAATGTCTTAGTATTTCTGATGCTCTTGTTTGCATAATGCATGGCACGCTAGTTGCTCTTGATGCTAGCTACAAATCAAGACTAATTTCACTTGAGTTTATCTCTGCCTTTCAGCATGTTATCCATAAGGCCCTCTTGTTTAAAGTTTTAAAGTCTTGGCGTTGGTTGCCGCTCCCTTCAAGTGTTTTCTGAGTTTAAAACTGATAGGAGACAGTGTGTGCCTGTTGATGGCTGCTTCAGTTCTTTTAGTCCAGTTATATTCGGTGTCCTGGGACCCCCTCTTATTATTATTTATACATTTGATATATGGCTTGCGATAGAGTCTAGTAAGGTTGCATATGCTGACAACACACCTAAATATGCGGTAATTCCATCCGCACAGGATAGACAGAGAATCACTTCATGTTCTCACTCGTGATGTCTGAAGGGTTTTGTCTTGGTGTGATTGGTGGGGTATAAAACTGGACCCGAGTAAATCCTACTGTACATAGCATATGGTTATCAGTCGATCAAGGATGCGTTTTCCTCCTCACCCTGATACGTATTGTTGTCAGTGGTGTACCGATCCCAAATTATTTCTCACTGAAGATGCTTGGAGTTACCCTTGATCCCAAACTAATTTTTGAGTTGCACTTACGTTCACTTGCATCGGCAGTCTCACAAATAAATCTGGTCTGTTGTGCAAGTGCAGTCGGGTAAATTCCTCTAAAGATGTCCAAAACTGCTTTTACTCTTTCATACGGCCTCATTTTAAGTACTGTCAATCTGTTTGGATTTCTGCAGCCAAGTCAAGCTTACTGCTTCTTGATAAAGCGTTCAACCAAATTAAAGTTCTTCGGAATCTTTGGCATTGTTGTTTGGGATTATTGTTTTAAAGTTGCATCGTCATTTGCTACACGACATACCTTGGGCCTGAATGACCGTTCCTTGTCTGTTAATCGACTAATACATCACAATTTTTCCGGTGTTTCATCCCAATGTCCGTCACACTTCGGAATACATTTCCCAATGTGATTCTTAATTTTAGTAATTGTGAAACTTTTAAAAGTGTAACTACCTCTCCTTTCTCTTAGTTGTCTACCTGCAGCTAGATTTCTCCAAAACTTCCTATTCTATACCTTCTTTCTCATACTGCATCTTCTATTATCAGAGAAGTGTTGCCTGCTGTGCCTTTTGGCTTATAGAATTCATGCTTTCCAGTGGGTCGCATTCATTGATTCATATAATAATATTATTATTAATATTCATAATAATAATAATAATAATAATAATAATAATAATAATAATAATAATAATGTAAATAGATAATAGTAATGATGATGATAGTAACAATAACAATAATAATAATAATAATGTCTTCTCAATGGAGGCAAGATATCTACTTGATTTTTTCCTATGAGGCAGATATTATATGCTACTCAGACAACGTTAACCTGTTACTTTATATTCCTACCAATAAATATATAAATTAGCTTGTGTATATATATATATATATATATATATATATATATATATATATATATATATATATATATATATATATATATATATATATATATATATATATATATGTGTGTGTGTGTACCCATAGTCTATGGTGTGTACCAAATAAACTGTGGTTAAGTTGTATTACATATATATGGTTTCAATTGCTCCCCTTCAACGATTGTTAGTAGTCTTGGCCGACAACTCATCTAGAAGGGAAGCTGATTTCAAACCAACTGCTGTGTCTCAGGATAATGGTCCAACTGAGCAAGATGGAGGAGGATCACCACACACACGTCTAACCCCGTGCATGGGAGAAGATGGACTATAAAGGAGGAAGAAAACTCCCTTTAGTCTTCCTTTGTGCTGTGATGCTTCTCTTAATTCTGCAATTATTTTCATACTGGCAGTCGTTCTGGCTTTGCTAACTGTATGTCTTCCATTTTTCCATTATCCCGTTTACATGATTCGATGTAGTACGAATATACTTTGACACTTCAATGAGACTGAAATGGTCCACAAAGGCAAAGGTGACTTGTCTGAGATTCACTGCCCAACCAGCATTGTGAAGTTATGGTAAAAAAATCCTCAGAGGAACTCAAAAGGGATCACGAAGTGCACAGGAGCTCAATAGAGATGCTCTGGCCATACAACATTATGAACTAAAAATGGTTGTTCCATGATACTTCGTTGTATCTGGTCAGCCATCTGTTTGCTGATAGGGTTAGGCAAGGTCAGAGTCTTGCTAGGATTGGTTAGTTTAGATTAGTTAATTTAAAATTAGCAATAGGGCGCTATTTTTAGGTATACCACAAGTCTGTGTGTAGGATATGATTTACCGTGCTACAAATGCAAAATGCAAGATAATTCCACCTAAAAGTTCCACATTTAGCTGCTGTGTATAATATAAAGAACTTGGTGAGTGTAAGTTCAAATATGTCACCGCACGTATTTCCCTGGCTAGAACATGCGATAAAGCTTGAATGCTAAGTGGCAAGGACAAATTTGTGAAAAGAGGTAGGTAAATTTACAGAGTATGTAACTGCATAATCATAAGTGAAAAGTAAGGATTCTCAAGTTATTTACTAGGCTACGAGTAGCTGCTAGTTCAGTTTTTGCAATAGTTATTATGGCATTTCTTATTATTATTTTAGTCACCGATATGTTCGTAGGGCTACAAGAAGGGAATATGAAACACGAAAATATATGTATACAGCATCTGACACAGCTCCACATAAACTTATTGTTTTTTGTTCTCTTGGTTATTTTCTCGATTTGGTGCATAAATGTCGCATCCTACTATCAGAGTTTTATTTTTTACTAGTTTCATATTGTGCTGCGTTAAACTAACTTAAAGGTTATGTTATTTAAATGAATAAAAGCCAGAATGAAGCAGTTCCTCTCTGTACCCGCGGGGCTTTGGGAACCAGTGCGCACGAGTTGCGGGAGTGACGTCACGGTTCCCCGCCACGTCATAACAATGACGTCGGCATGAACTATCCTCTCTTTAATCCATGCCTACCACAATGACCTCGGACATTCATGGTGGGTTGCGCTATGCCACCGCCGACTACAAATAGCTCGAATTAGGTGTTTTATGGAGAGCCCTTTTTAGGGTCCACCGTACCACAGCCCCGAATTGTGAAAGCCCTGAAAAGGGTCTCCCAACGTTCTCGGGTTAAAGAAACATATTCGGCGTGCAGTTGATGCTCACAGTTTCGTAAGAAAAATTCTGTCTGTCCTATGTCTTTGAAATTTTAATATGTTGTTTGTTGGTGTAAATGTATGACATTCTGTGAATTTCGTGAAAATTGGGTGAATGTGTAGGGGAAACTCAAACAGAGCATAAAATCTTCTATTTGTTTCATAGACTTTAGTTTTTAGATAATTACTTTGAAAAAAAAATACCCTAGAACATTTGTGTATATATGTACATTTCTCATTTTGTAAATTTTAGATTTTCTGTTTCGGCTTCGAAAAAATAATTTCAGTAATAATCTTCTCCACTTTTTCTCCCGTTTTCTTTTTACCTTTTTTAAAATGTACAAAATGAGAAAAATTGCCATTTAGTTGTAGTTTATATTGCTACCTTACAACAGACTATCAGACTGTTGATTTTCTGAATTTTTTTGAAGTGTAAAAAACACATTTTCGAGATTTTGGCTCCTACATTTTTTTTTTTTTTTTTTTTTTTTTTTTTTCCATTTCATGAGTTTTGCCATTTCTATTCACTTGACTGGCATGAAATCTTCACATATGATTGTTTATACCTTGTTCACTGACTGGAGAAGGATAAGGCATATGGTCCCCCTTTATAAAAAAAAAGTTATCACTCGAAGGTGGTGGTGGTGGTGGTCGCGGTGCGGCTGGTGTGAAGATAGAGTCGTGACTCTTGCTTTTTTGCGTTGCTTTCTTGCGTGTTTCCTGGGTCTTCATTTTGTTCCAGAAGACTTCTTTATGTTCATAACTTTGCTCATCGTTGCTTTGCGCTTGTACGTCTTATTAAAGACGTTTTTGGGTTATAGCGCAGCGAAATTTTTCAATGTCCTCCCCAGTCAACGTCTGTGGGAGAACTGAGCAGCAGAGTACGCATTTCACATTCGGCAGCCGTCACGAGTGGATAGAGGGATGATGGATGACAAAACTTACAGGGAAATATACTTTCTAATGTGAGTTTTACGTGCGTACAAGCCTTGAGAAATACCACGTGTGTTGGCGCGCTATAGCGTAACAGCGCGGGGCATTTAAATCTCTTAAAGGGACCCTGTTATTTTAATATTTTACACGAATATGCTTCATTACCTGGTAGTACATAGCATCCCCGACATGTTGAGCGAGAAAAACTAATTTAGTCAGTTTAAAAAAATATTCGTAAAAAAATATACCCCTGGCGCCTTCCTTAAGTAATATCTCTCTCACACCCACACACACTCTTTGCTCCTTACACCACACACACACACACACACACACACACACACACACACACACACACATACGTCACATATAAATCGAATGTAGCTTTTTTTTTCCGTCGTTGCCTGTTGCGCCGGTAGGCATCTTCCTGGTGGAGCCTGATGGTCGGCCCAAGGCTTCTTCCAGGTGGGGCCTGATGGTCGGCCCAGCCCGTTCTGGCGCAGGCGAGTGTTTATAGTGGCGCCATCTTGCATTGGCTCATGCTGCCCCCGGAACTCGTTTTTGATTCGCTTGGACGGCTTCTTCTAGAGTCCGGGTTGATGGGTGGTCTTCAGGACAGCATGTGTGTAGTTTTAAGCCACTCGGCGGTGACCAAAAGATCCGAGTGGTAGCGTGGGGATTCGAACCCGCGTCGTCCAGCTCTGCTGGATAGTTGCCGTCTTTCGCTAGCGGCGTCCGAAACCTTTTGGAAACTGTGTCAACACTTGTGTCCCACGACTGTACGGTAGGCTATTTTTGCTCTTAACAAAAATTTAAGGTTGTTATATTTCTTAGAGCCAATTCCACAGTCCATCGTAGTGGCTTTGTAATCGCCCGAACGAAACTTTAGTCTTTTACACTCCGTAATGGTTAGGTTTTCGATGCAGCACCACACACACAAGAGATGTCCTGTATGATTTCCTCAGAAGTATTAACCTGTGCATGAACACAAAACACTACGCAATGAATTTTCTAAGTCTTTGGTGTTGATTTGCAGGTTTACTAACACATCATGGCGAACTGTGAAAGAGGCCATTGGTCCTTTTTAGAGTGTCCAAGTTATACAGAAATGATTCATGTTGACCTGAAGGCTTTCACGAAATGTGAAAAAAAAAAAAATGTAATGTAGGCTAGGCTATTTTTGCATATAAACTTTTTTTTTATTTCTTAGTTTTTTGTCGAGTTTTCAAGATATGATACTGACCTGAAGGCTTCGAGGTATGAAACAATAACATTATAATGTAGGCTAATCTGTTTTCGAACTGAATTAAACTTTTTTGGTCTTATATTTATGAGTAATTTGTTCAAGTTTCTAAGATATATAGGCATGATTCATATTGGCATGAAGGCTTTGATAAGGTATGAAACTAATAATGTAGGCAAGTCTATTTTTGCATTTAAACCTTTACGTTATTGTATATCCAAGTCCTCTTTTTTTTAAGTGGCAAGCTATGAAGCCATGATATTGATCTGATGGCATATGGCAGATATGAACCAACTAAAACTTTTCTTTTTGCATTTGAACCTTAACTTTGCTATATCTCTCAAGTTCTCAACCCTTTCCAGGCTTCCCAGATAAAAATAAAGGCATTACCGATCTATTCCTGGAAAGAAACACTCACACTCGTCCACCTCTTAAGAAAATGATCCAACATTAAAATCTTACCACAACTGGCTGGGCGGCTTCCACCTTGAGCTCCTCCTCTTCCAAGCTGACGGGAACGTGGCACTGGTAGATGCCTGCGTCAGCCGCAGACACACCTTCAATCTGCAACAGGTGACATTACATGCATGTAATCTTATACTAACCACTAACTACTAAATAATGAAGTACTACTCTTCTCATAATTATTTCTAAAATCCATTTCTTTTATGATCATTATTATTTTTTTTTATAGCAAAGGAAACATAAAGGAAAATAAAAAAGCTCGCATAGCGCTGCTCTTGCATAAGCAAATTGAGTTGTGTCCACAAGAGATCAAATTCGAATGGAGAGGTGCCTTGATACTTCTCTAACTGATAGCACATCCATGCTCATTGTTTTATGCTGCCAATTACGCCACCTTTACCTGTACACATTTACCTGGCTGCCTCCCTGCCACCCAGTCCACCCTCCCGTTCCCTGCTAACAGGAATGGGAAATATGATGGAGACAGCTGCTATTGATGCTGTTATATGTATAGTGGGCAGTGATAGGCAATACTATTTGTTGCTATTGTTGACATAGTAATTTGCTTGAGATATCAGTTATTTGTTTCATGAAACAGTGGGAGGCTAGTGTTTGTTGCTATTGTTGACATAGTAAATTGCTTGAGATATCAGTTATTTGTTTCATGAAACAGTGAGAGGCCAGTGTTTGTTGCTATTGTTGACATAGTAAATTGCTTGAGATATCAGTTATTTGTTTCATGAAACAGTGAGAGGCTAGTGTTTGTTGCTATTGTTGACATAGTAAATTGCTTGAGATATCAGTTATTTGTTTCATGAAAGAGTGAGAGGCCAGTGTTTGTTGCTATTGTGTTGATAGTGTTCTTTGCTTAGTATACTTGATATTTGTTAAATGATACATGTTTTATGTTGCATAATTAGGCTCTTATTCTTAGATGCTGTCGGCTCTCACATTAAGTATTTCAAAAAGGTTGAAAAAACAAAATGAATTGGATTTTCATGAATTTTCATTTTCACGTTCATAAAACAGCTAATATGTCAAACGTTGAGATGATTCTTTATTCATATTGATTAAAAGACGAGAATAGCGGACATCACTTTATTGAAGAGGAACAGAATAATCTTTGGAATACTTTTCAACAACGAAGTCATTTAATCAATACACACGAAAAATAAATCGTATCGCACTTAATGAGCGTTATCAAATGAGAAGTTATATTCTGTTCTCTGAACCACTAGCATATCGTTCTTTTCGTTGTTTGTAACGGGCTTGCCGGGGGCGTTTAAAGGGCGTTGATTAAGACTTCAGCTTCCTTAAAGCGAATTAAATCCGTGGCCTATATGTACAAGAAGCGTCGTAGCGAGAGCGACTCCGTTGTGTGTCAGTCGGACTCTCGTGAAGGAGTGACGATTTACAGGTTGGAAAATAATTGTTACAATTGGTCACGTACGTCATGGTGACCTCCACGCACTATGAAATGCGATGTATACAAAACTGAGACGGTAAACACTGACGGACGACATTCCTAAAAGGTGGCGTGATCTATCTGTCGTGGTTTTTTTCCATTGACAATTGTATGCCTAATTCGTGGTGATATTAAATAATAATAATAATACATTGATATCCTACTATAACACTGCTCGGTCACCTACCAGTGATCGCGACCTCGCGATATATAAAAATCTAAATAGCAGTTTGTCAAGCAGACTGCCTATGATACAATTACAATAAAACACTGGCTATGTAAGAACATATGTGGAGTTATAATATAAATAGTGAGAGGTAAAACACAACGTGTGTGACATGAAACATAAGAAATCTCTCAAAAGATAAATATAAGGACACATGTAGAAAAGCTATCAACTGGCATAGTTACAGACAATGAAACGTTCATCTAGCTCCTAAAAAAAAAATACAGTAGGGAAACATACAATAGTGAAACATAGTACAATGTTAAGTATAGGAGCAGGGGAATGCCAGGTTTCTGTCCGCTGACTTGCCTGAGAAAAAGTAAAAACTACCTTGCCAGTGGTCTTCCTGCATCCAGTCGCCGTGTCTGCACAACCAAATAATCGTGCAGGACAGAGTTCCTCCTAATAAGGTAGCACATGACGACGAGACTGACGAACATCAAAAACATTGGTACAAAAAATCCAGGGTACAGGAGACCGTAGAGGAAACACTCGATGGGAAATATTGGCCGTGAAAACCAGACGGATCCGGGACGGGTACGTTGTTATGTTAGTGGAGCGGATATAGCATGCTTCCGCTATGGCATAGTAACCAGTAACCCGTTGATAAGTGGTACCCTCCGGGCAGATGACTGAGACATAGAAGGACTGAGGGAAATAGAAATAATGCAGACCCTGAAAGTTCTTATGGAAAACAGGTGTTGGTGGTAGCTGCTTGTAAGGGCACAGGGAAAGAGCGTCAGACGCGTTCACGCGGGTGAGGGCGATCTCGCATACCCCTCCCCGAACTGGTAGGAAGGCAAAGAGAGACGCAGAGCAATATAATCGCCCGAAGACCGTCTCCTTGCAATATTGCAAGAGTGAGTAGCTACCCATTGAATACAGAGCGAAATCCTTCGCGATTAGAACAAGAGACGGGGACGTGTCCAGGGGTAACACACTGTCCTTAGCTGAAAAAGGGAACGGGACAATTTCGTGTGCCTCAAACACGTCCGCAGTCTGAAATGGAACATGAATGATTATGGCATCGGGGGTGAGGCTGGACTCAATCAAAGGGTAAAAATATTGACTCATGTCTGGGTTGAATAAAGGTGTGAGGCTATAATTGTGATACCCAATATGGACAGTCGTTCTCAAATCATGTAGAGGGAACAAGGCAGGTGTGAATCTACCGTGCGCCGCATCAACCATGTTGCTAATAACCTGCTGATTTGCCGTTGCGACAGAGTTAATGACGTTGTCCAATACATGCAAGGCCGGATCTAGGAGGAGAAACTGATTCACCTGGTCGATCTATTTGACAACTATGTTGATAACCTCTACCATCTTATTTGTCTGCTCCAGCAGTTCCTCAATGCTAGAACGCAACCGCGCAAGTTTTCTACAATTGGCGTTGATCACCCTGCGATTTCGGGCAGCAAAGGAAAGTACATGAGCGTAGTGGTCCCGCAAATCGCGTACGTCCTCGTCGGTTGCCGTACCGAAGAGGAACTTTGAGGCGGACCCAACGATGTTGAGCAACCCCCTTTTTACCCGAGAGTGAACTGAGTGAAAATTATAATCCATGTCTACCTCATCAACTTTTCCCCGTAGGAACAGAATCCTATCCTCCAGTAGTTGAAAAAGGTTCAGAGAGTTGGTACTAGAAGGTGCCTTTGATTCCCTAGTCTTGGTAGCCCGGATGGCGTCTGCCATGCCGAGTAGTTTTCTGATACTATCCTGATTGTGTCCGCGGTGTTGGTCAAGGAAGTATATGGATATTTTACGAGGAGCACATCTTCTATGAGGAAGACCTCTCCTATGTGTGCCGTGAGGGCACCAGGCTTCAGGTGGATGGGTGTCGTTGCAAGCAGGGAGCCGAGGGACAACAAGATGATCAGAAAACGCAACATCATGATCTGAAAGTGGTGGGAATGAAGTATTTAAACCCGTGGTCTCAAGTTATAGCTATGGGTGTTGGGATTATCTTGTTGAACATTTGACTCTGAGGGGGAATTACCAATATCAAGGTCCAAAGGTGAGGGAATTACTTTCAGACGATCACTGTGAACTTCTAGACTGACTCCACTATTCGACTCGAGAACCTCGAACCGATTTCCCCTGACATTCCGAACAACACGGTAAGGACCCACAAATTTAGCCCCCAGTTTCGAACTCATTTCCGCTTGCTTAATCATGACTGTGTCACCCTCTATTAATTTCACCAGGACGGCCTGTTTGTGTTGTTTTGACATCATTTCAACCTTCGTAGCTTTTAACGTACACCTAACATCGGAGTGTATCTTAGAAAACATATGCATCTGCTGTTGTGCGTACCTATCAATGTTGTAGAGAGGTTGTTGAGGGATTGTTAGGAAGTCGTACGGAAGATGTTTCTCCACCCCATATAAGATGCAGTAGGGAGACTTCCCCGTAGAGTCGTTTACCGACGTATTTATGGAAGCGGCTATATGCGATAGCCAATCCTCCCAGTTATCGTGGAGATCGTTCACGATAGGCCTGAGGACCTGTAAGATTTTCCTATTAGCCCTCTCCGCCAACCCATTAGCAGCTGGGTGGTAAGCTGTGATGAAGGATTGCGTGATGTTAAACTGAGCGCTTATTTCGCTCAATACTGAGTTCCTAAACTCGGTGCCATTGTCACTCAAAAGAATTCGAGGAGACGAATGTGGACACAACACGTGAGTCACGAGGGCATGGGCCACGCGTGTGGCTGTCTTGTCCTTGAGAGGCGCTAGAACTAGAAATCTAGAGAACTGGTCGACGGACACCAATAAGTAGCGCGAACCATGTTGGCTCTGGGGGAGCTGTAAATGTAATAAGTCTATATTAACAACATCCCATGGCGCCTCTGGTACTGGGTATTGCAACATAGGTGCTGGCCCTTTTACGGACCCCTTGTGCTTAGCACAAACGACGCAATGTGCGACATGTTTTTCTACATCAACCCGTAATGTGGGCCAGTAGAATTCTCGTCTGGTGACAGATAGCGTCTTGTCTCTTCCTGGGTGACCCGCAATGGGTGTGTTATGGACCAGCTTAAGCGTCACGGGGACGTATTTGTCTGGGATGACCAGCTGTTCTATAGGTACCGGTTTGGTTGGCCATGACCTACAAAGGAGGTTGTCCTCTGATAGGAAGAATTGTGAAAAGGGAACTGGCAATTCAGGAAGGTTTGTTTCGTCTCCCGACTCGAGGGCGTAAATTAACCTCTTCCACACAGGGTGGTCTCGCTGAGCAGTGTGTAGCTCAGGTGAAGTGAAGTTGTGGATGACCTCTGGGGTGGTAATCGCGCCTATCGGAACAATCCGAGATAAGGCATCTGCGACCACATTTGTTTTCCCGGTGATATATTTTATCTCCGGATTGTATGCTTGGATCATTAAGAACCATCTTGCCAGACGACCGTGTAGGTTTTTTCCCTTGAAAAGATCAGTTATGGCCGCGTGGTCCGTATACACCACAATTATGTACCCCATCACTATGTCACGAAAATGCTTCAGAGCCCACACAATGGCAAGAGCCTCTAGGTGGGTAGCAGAAAAGTTCTTTTCCGGAGCAGTTAGTACTTGACTGGCGAACGCTATCACATGCTTTTTGCCGTACTTATTTGTTTGCATCAGAGCGGCTCCTAGTCCACTAGTCGAAGCGTCGGTACAAAGCTGAAAGGGGTCCTTGAAATCCGGAAAGACAAGGACCGGAGCCTGTGTAAGCGCTTTCTTTAAAACCTCAAAACTCGTTTGTTGAGCTGGGAGCCACTGGAATGGTACGTCTTTCTTTAATAGATGGGTTAGGGGACTCGCGCGTGCTGCGAAGTCCTTTATGAAAGGCCTGTAATAACCTGCGACACCCAAGAAAGACCGTACCTTGTCCGCAGACGTTGGCTGAGGGAACTCGGCAACAGCTTTTATTTTGTCGTCCACTGTGTGGATACCGAATTCGTCCATGACATGCCCCAAGAACTTGATCCGAGGCTTTCAGAATTCACATTTGGTGATTTTGAGCTTTAATCCGACCTCTTGAAGTCTGTGTAGGACTGCTTTTAGTGTTTCCATGTGTGCATGCACGTCTTTACCTGCTATGATGATGTCGTCTAAATACACATAGACAGAGTTGCCCAGCAAGTCACCAAAAATACTGTTCATTGTCCTTTGGAAGGTCAAGGGAGCTCCTTTGAGCCCGAACGGCATCCTCGTCCACTCATAGTGGCCATGAGGCGTGCTAAAAGCCGTTATTTCACGTGACTCGGGGGCCATGGGCAGTTGCCATTAGCCACTGACCAGATCAAGACTCGTAAAGACTTTATTTCCTCTACCGAGACACATCAGAAGATCTCTAAGAACGGGAAGCGGAAAATGATCATCCACGGTCGCAGTGTTCACACGCCGGAAATCAATCACAGGACGATAAGAACCGTCTTTCTTTGGAACCAGAAACAAGGGTGAATTCCACGGGGAATTCGATTCTTTGATGACAACTTGTTCTAACATTTCAGAGATAAGTTGTTGCACGACCTCCCTCTGACTGTGGGGGAGCTTGTACGCATTGATATATACAGGATTTGTATTTAGTTTTAACTTAATGTGGTGTTCAGCACACTGCGTAACTCCAAGCGGCTCGCCTGGTAGAGCAAGCGCCCCCCTATAATGTTCCAGTAGCTGGACTAAGGTTGGCTTAATTTCGGAATAGTGTGCAACTTTTAGGAATGCCTCTAAATTAGCTGTGCCTTGTTCGGGAGAAGCCTGACACGCCGAGGTTATGCCTGAGACTTGGGCTGAAGGGTATTCAGCTGGTTCCGGAGCGACATTTCTCCCATACACTAGACACTGGCATAACTAACACCGTGTTTTAAGGATACAGGAGATCCAGACGTGTTTATTACCAATGCCTCTGCAAAACCTCCCTCCTTGACTGTCGCGAGAGTTACCTCCACCGTAACGCGGTGTATGTGAGGAGCTCCGTCGATACACACATAACTGCCCGTTGGAGGGGCGTTAGGCAAACGGATTTTAACAAGTTTTGCAGCGCGATCTGGAACTATTTGAGGACTTTCTACGACTGCAGTTACTGTCCGCCACAAGTCTGCAATGTTTTCGTGTGGTTTGACCGTAAGAGGTGACACTTGGGCGGTGGCAGTCCCTGAGTCTGTGGTGGGTTGGTCATTTTCCCCCTCTGAGGGTGGGATTACAGGTGACAGAGGCGATGGATTTACCATCCCCTGTATGCGTCGGCCTTGATACACGATCGCGTTGCTTTCAGGGTTTATGGTTATGTGCAGGTCTTTCATGGCGTTTAATCCTAAGATCCCATCCACAGGTAAGGCAAACCTGCTAGAGACATAAAAGAAATCTCGAAAGGGACATACTTTTTCATGTAAGCTGACTGTTAGTGGTACTCGCCCAAGGATTCCCAAAGTGGTGCCCGTCACGCCTACCACATTCAGGTCGTTCTCTTGGAGCTGCCAATTTTCCCCAATCGCCTGTCGTGTCAGTGACCTGTAAGCGGAGTCTGAGATGACATTGACTGTCACACCTGTGTCTACCGCTAATGTGAGTGAAATTTTGCCCACCTTGCAAGGGAGGGCAATTTTGCTTGTCCGGCCCAAGGCGGCAATGACGGAGTCAAGTTGCTCCCAATTAGTATTGTCCTTAAGGGACATTTGGATGTACGCCTTGGGGCTGTCACGAAGTCATGTCTTTTTATACTGAGAAGAGGAGTGTGGTTTACTGTCCGCTGAGGACTTGTACTTCTGTTCCTCCTTGGCCTTTTGTATTGCAGAACAACTGCCTGAATCATGAAAACAGTTCCCGTGGACAAGGCAAAATGCAGCCTTCCGCTGATGGTTTGGCCTAGGGTTCCTGTGTGATGAATAATGCCCGCCACTGTAACCTCCTGATCTCCTATCTGAGCCCTGTCTTGAATGTGTTGATTCCCTACGCTTCGCGAAGCAAGAATGTTCAGAATGTCCTGATTGTTTGCAAAAACTACAGGTGAGAGATGCCTTACTTTGTGCCTGCAATGCTGCGGCTGTTGCGAGGGGTTGATGGTGAGGGTGTTCTTAAACCTTGACTTCTAACTCTGAGACGAAGTCAACCAACTTCCCGCTCGGTTTGAAGGCCAAAAGAAGGGCAGAACGGCGGTTCGTCTCTGAAATATGAAATAAGTAAAAAAACAACTCGAAAGCTGTTTTCACCTGGTGCTTTTGCATACAACCCCCTGGAAGCCAGAACGTGTCTTCTAGGCTCTTGACACAGTCAACCGCCAGCTGATTTGCCTCAATCATGGCGTCCCAAATCGGCTTTGTTGAGGAATTTTTTTGGAGGAGCTCAACCGTGTGTGCCATCTGTCTAACGATGCTTGGTTTACTCCCGCCCCCGAAGATTTTTATGAAATTCCTTTTAAAAACCTCATAGTTTACTCCAATGTCCTCCGAAGCGAACGCTGAGGACTGCATCAAATTCAGTGCCCGAGAGCCTGGAAGTAACTGTGACCGAATGAAAGCGATTTTATCATGATCTTCCGTAATGGACTAATTTACGATGGCAGAGTCACACAGATCTAGGAACGGTCTCGCTGCCCGAGAATTGCCGAATACTGGCGTGAGTTGGAATGACCCGAATCGGGGGAAGGGGGAAGTGGGGTGCAGGGGCCCCCCCTGCAGGAGGGGAAGGAGGTGGATCGTCAGGCATTTTGATCGGCTGAGTGGGGGTTAAGTATTCAGACGAACCCGGCGGTGAAGGGTCGCTTTCCCTTGGGAGGGAAGAGTAAGTAGTACCCGATCGCAAGTTTACAACATTTAAATCATCGGTGTCCGCACCGTGCTCCAATTCCTCCTCCCTTGAAGGACGAGCCAACTGTTTAAAGGTGTCGCCGAGTTTAGCGAGAGTGTCTTTGTTCATACTATGGTGTAAATCAGTTACAATATAGGCGCATATTTGATAGCTGTAAATATTAACCAATAAACGGAACGTGTATGAATTAATAGTTTGCGCCGAAAACCTAAAAAAAAAAAAAAGAAAGAATGGCTAGCAGGGTGCCAGGTAGACGTAATATAAGCTAAGGTTATAATGGAATGTCATAATGTTATGGGTATATTAAAAAAAATAGCTCTATAAATACTGCGGTATTTTGGGTAGGAGAAAATTAAGTGAGTATACCTTTGAAGCTCTCGTTTTCCCTCGAGCGGCGAAGAGAAAACGGAGGCAGGGAGCACTGAGAAAGATTAACTTTGATCAGGGAACTCACAGTAAACCCGCTAGCAAACAATAATAAGGGATCAATATCGTATGCGAATGAACGTTACTCTCACAATTATGACTGATTAACAGTGTTAGGAACACAAAAATAAAAAGGTCGTGCCTCTGCACGAAACAAAACTGAAATAAGCCGAGCCGGCATATTTTGACGAGAAGGGAAAATCCACAAATACCAAGATTAATCAGCTGATGTAGTGGAGAGGGCGAAGGTTGGGGACGCCCTCGGGTACGTGCAGTCGTTGGAGTCGCGTCGTGAAACCTCGGCCGCGGCAGCAGCGGCGGCGAGAGATGAGGGAAGGGCGGACATCGGAGGACTCGTAATGGCTGCTGGAAACTGCTGACCCAGCGATTTAATCGGCCGCGCCTGGGTGCCGGAAAACTGCCGCCAGACGTAGGACGGCTGCGGCGTTCTTGTTATATTGAGAGATGGGCCACGGTGGCAGATAAGACGACTTGGGTGTGTAACCTCTTGAGAAGACGCCTTGCAGGAAACGGTAGTGGTAACTGCTTGCAGTCACTGGGAGATGTCCTCGGGTTCCCTTGTTGACTGTTTGCCGGAAAAAGTTTGGGTTGATGCTCCCGGCAGCGGCGGTGTTGCCGCCCGCTGTGGTGCGAGGGGCATGTGGGTTGTTCCAAGGTCAGCGGGGCGTGCCTCCTCCTGCTGGCGGGCTTCGAGTGAGCTGTGAGTGGCTTGCAGTGCTGGCTTGAGGCTGGGGAGCGGCTTGTAGATTGTGGCCCTCGCTTTCGGCTGCGTAGGCCTGTTGGTTACTCGAGGCTTGACGCCTGTATAGAGCTTGTAGCCGACGCCTGGTGAGTTGCTTGTAGCTGGCGCCTGGTGAGTTGCCGCGGACGGCTGGCTTGTGACTCCTTCCTTCCTTCTACGCCTGTCCCCGGAGTTTGTTGGTGAGTTCTCGTGGCTTGGAGCTTGGAGGAGAACGAGGTAGCGAAGGCACAGGCGCGGTGGTGACCGCTGCCAACCAAATGTAACGGGCTTGCCGGGGGGCGTTTAAAGGGCGTTGATTAAGACTTCAGCTTCCTTAAGGCGAATTATATTCGTAGCCTATATGTACATGAAGCGCCGTAGGGAGAGCGACTCCGTTGTGTGTCAGTCGGACTCTCGTGAAGGAGTGACGATTTACAGGTTGGAAAATAATTGTTACAATTGGTCACGTACGTCAAGGTGACCTCCACGCACTATGAAATGCGATGTATACAAAACTGAGACGGTAAACACTGACGGACGACATTCCTATAAGGTGGCGTGATCTATTTGTCGTGGGTTTTTTCCATTGACAATTGTATGCCTAATTCGTGGTGATATTAAATAGTAATAATAATACATTGATATCCTACTATAACATGTTGACAAGTATTATAAAGCAGGGAGCAGAATTTTACTCCTTAGAAGTCAACTTTTATAATATATGCGTCATTTGATGACGCTAATTTATTGAAATACGTTCTTTTCTGTATAACAATTACTAATATACAATGCAAAAAAGCACATGGGTAATTATAACTAACAGACTGTTTGACTTTTTTGGTAACACGTCAGTTTCTGAAGCTTATGAAAATATTCCGTTTAAATATCATTGCAAAAAATGACCTCTTTTATGATTTTCGTATTTCTTGGGCGGGTGCGGGGTGGGGGGGGGAGATTTCATGGCTTTACATTCCTGGGAACATTGCATTCATAGCATATTTTGGTTTTAACATATAAAGCTTTAATGTAGAAGGGGAAATATTAGGCTACGCTACGAAACACTTGTCCTCAGTGCCAATTCCATTGTTATAACATTGTATAAATAACATACAGGTGAGAGTTTAGTAGACATACGTATTGCCATAGTGCTTAATGGCATTGACATCTGTTCTTTGGTTATCATTTTAAAATTTAATAGAAGTACATATTGTTATAATGGTCAGTGGCAGTGAAGACTGATTTTCCACTACTATTCTCGTATTTCATAGCATAACAATAATAACAGCATTCTTGAAATCAAAATCTTTTTTCAGAAAGGGGTAGTATTAGGCTACGCTACGAAGCGATATTCCTCCGGTTATTCATCAGTGCCAGTTCCATCGTTATATCATTGCGTGACACTTCACACAATACGCATACTGTTTAAATGGATGACCCCAATGAAAACTGCTCTACGATTATTATTATTTTTTTTCAAGTTATATATTATATACATGTAGCTTGCAAATGTATTTTAAGCTGCTGATGTAAGCTCGTCGCTGATTGGACAGCGGTTTCAGGCAGTCATTTTTGCCTCTTGATGTTCGGATATATAAAGGCCGCGTACCCGATGCACTGCAGTCGGGCGAGCAGCTGTGGGGTCCTTCTGCGGCGGCGTGGTTGACCCGCCTGGTTATTCTCGCTTTGGGCCCCCCCGCAGCAGTCAAGTCGACCGGTCGGCTGCTCGCCCGTGCACCGCTATGGGTGTCTACTGGGCGCCTGCCCTGAGACCCCGTGCCTCCGTCGCTGCTCGCCGGCTGTTACCCGTGGCTGTGGCGGCGGCGGAGGCGTCCCTACACCCACCGGGACTTGAATTGCCCGTCCCCCCTTACAGGGCCGCCTTTTGGCCAAAGGCCCTGTCCCCCTATTATGGGGGTAATCTTAAGAAGATGTACTGCAGTGGAACGCCAACACTCGTCGAGCGAGCAACTCTCCTGGCCTTTGAGCCAGCTTTTAGACTGCTGAGTTGCTCGCTCGGCTCCGGTTACGGGTGCAAGATGCACCCGTGCCCCCGACCAGCTAGGCAGGGCCTCATGGCCTGAAGCCTAGCTCCTCTGCCGGGCTCTAACCATAGCCCCTTATGCCAACGAGCATGTAAACATTATAAACAAAAACGATGCACTGCCAATGGAACGCCTGCACTCGTCGAACGAGCAATTCTCCTGGCCTTTGAGCCAGCTTATAGACTGCTGAGTTGCTCGTTCGGCTCCGGCTACGGGTGCAAAATGCAGCCGTACCCCCGACCAGCTAGGCAGGGCCTCATGGCCTGACGCCTAGCTCCTCTGCCGGGCTCTCAACATAGCCCCTCCTGCCAACGTGCAGGTAAACATTAAAAAAAAAAAGATATACTGCCATTAGGGACACGCCAGCCCTCGTCGGGCGAGCAGCTTGGCCGGCCCTTCCGCCGATTGTAGACTGCCTGGGGCCGTATTCAGAAAGCAGGTTGTAAGCCTTACAACGGTGGAAGGCCGAGGTACAACCTCTGCCGAATTCAGGAAGCATCCGGGAGGTTGTAAAGGAGTTGTAAGGAGGATGTAAGTTACGACCTCTACGGAGTTGGTGTAACTCTTACAACCTTCTTTATATTGACATGAAATATGTCATAATTAGTGTTTCTTGACAAAGAAATAAAAGTAAGAGGTAATATGGGAAATTCCTTCCATAAAAGCGAGATGGTACAGGGATTGCGTTTGTTTACATCCTCAGTCAGACCACTGCCAGCACCCACGATGGAGATTCTTATCGCTGTTCTGCATGACCGTGCTTTAAGGAGAGAAAGGATAATACGTGATCACCTTGACCCTCTCTCCGTGAGTGATGCGGAGCTCATCAGTCAGTACAGACTCCCTCGACAAGAGCTTACTCGGCTGATAGCGGAGCTGGAGCCCTATCTACAGAGGAGGACGAGGAGGGCACACGCCATCCCCCACCTGCACACAGGTGCTGCTGGCACTGATAATGTATGCCAGCGGCTCTTTCCAACAAGTTATTGGAGACATTACCGGTAAGTTTTCTTATTAGCAATAATACCAGCGGTAAGAACCCCTGAATACGACACCCAACTCAGTGTAGTCACTGAGTTTTGTAGTAGCAGTATCCTTTTAACCCTTCATAGTTAAACTAGGCGTTTGTTATCACCAAGCTTCACCTAGATGTATCTGTAATGTAATCGAACCATATCCTTAATGAAAAAAAAATGAGTGTCCAGGAATTTGCGGAATTTGGGAAGTTTCATGTCACCCACCATTTTTTCATGAAACATATAACCCCCCCCCCTGTTTTTAAAGTGATTCATGCAACTGTGACCTTGAATTCCATCAGAAAAAAACTATTTTCTGAGATACTCCCCCACTTCCACCACAAATATATACAAATATATACAAATAGTGACCACAGAACAGTTCGTTTTAGCTTAGACTGGGCGGTGACCCGCGAACCAAACCCAGTATTAGTGCCAGATTTAAGAAGAGCAAATTACGAGGGGCTTCGAAGACATCTTGAAGAGATAAACTGGGATAATTTAGGGATACATGAGGGCCAGCACTGCGGATTAGAGAGCCAGGAGAACCAGGTAGAAATGTCTTACAATAATTTAGTTAGAGTAATAGTAGAGGGGCAAGGACAGCATATACCACAGCGAACACTTAGAAAAGAAAACAATGACCCCAAGTGGATGACTCGTGGACTAAAACACGAGATAGGGTTAAAGAAGAGAATTTATCAGAAAATATAGAATAGTGAGACATTTCAGGGGCCGGTATGTCGAACTATCTAGATTAGTGAAGAAAAACACCAGGATGACAAAAAGGAATTATGAGATCAAAGTAGCAAACGAGGCAAAAAGTAATCCTAAGGGCTTCTTTCAGATGTAGAGAACAAAAACACGGGAGAAAATTGGACCGCTGAAAACAAACACAGGGGAGCTAGTAGAAAATTACGATAATATAAGCACATTGTTGAACGACTACTTCCGTTCAGTATTCACACAAGAGGATCGAACGAATATTCCAGAAAGGGTTCAGGTGTACGAGGGCGGGGATGGCGATAAATTGAGAGATATAATCATCACCAGGCAAATAGTTCAGGATGAGATAGATAAGCTAAAGAGGAATAAGTCGCCAGGTCCTGATGGGACTTTTCCGAGGGTATTAAAGGAATTAGGTGATGTAGTCAGTGGTCCACTAATCAACATCTTTAAGATGCCGGTAAATACTGGCTATGTGCCCAGCTTATGGAAAGTAGCTAATGTGACGCCGATTTTCAAAAAGGGGGACAGGTCGGCTGCTTCAAACTATCGCCCAATTAGCTTAACATCGGTTATAGGCAAGATGCTGGAGTCCATAATAGCCAGGAACATTCGGAAGCATCTAGAGAAACACAGCTTAATTCATGACTCGCAGCATGGGTTCACGAAAGGTAGGTCATGCCTCACTAATCTCTTGTCCTTCAGTAAAGTATTTGAGGCGGCAGACAGAGATGAAAATTATGATGTAATCTATCTTGATTTTAGTAAAGCGTTTGACAAAGTTCCTCACCAACGACTGTTGCTTAAATTACAGGCTCACGGTGTAGAGGGTAAGGTTTTGAACTGGGTAAAGACATGGCTTAGCAATAGGAAGCAAAGAGTGCAAATCAATGGTAAAAGATCTGACTGGGGATGTGTTACGAGTGGGGTCCCACAAGGCTCGGTATTAGGTCCACTCTTGTTTATTATTTATATCAATGATTTAGATACAGGAATTAGTAGTGATGTCAGTAAGTTTGCGGATGATACCAAGATCGGTAGAGTAATTGAGTCGGATCAGGACGCTAGTATTCTCCAGGATGAACTAAACAGATTGTATGATTGGGCGGTGTGCAGTATTCTGAGTGTAGGTAGGAACAACCCCTCTCACAACTATTGCTTAAATGACACTCTCATAAGCAGGTCTGGGTGCGAGAGAGATTTAGGGGTCTTAGTGAGCTCTGATCTCCGTCCAAGGGCACAATGCATTCAAGCTAGAAATCGAGCAAATAGGGTACTGGGATTTATTTCAAGGAGCGTAAGCAACAGAAGCGCCGAAGTCTTCCTCAAACTATATTTAGCATTAGATAGACCTCATCTTGACTATGCGGTTCAGTTCTGGTCATCTTACTATAGAATGGATATCAAAATGTTAGTATCAGTGCAGAGGAGGATGACTAAGATGATTCAGGGGTTGAGAAACTTGCCATACGAGGAAAGCCTCAAACAGTTAAACTTGCATTCTCTAAAAAGGCGAAGGGTGCGTGGAGACATGATCGAGGTTTATAAATGGATGAAGGGCTTTAATAAGAGAGATATTCATAAGGTTTTGTTGTTAAGAGAGCCGGGTAGGACACGAAATAATGGGTTTAAACTGGATAAATTCAGATTCAAGAGGGACATAGGCAAAAATTGGTTTACCAATAGGGTTGTGGATGAGTGGAATAGGCTTAGCAGTCATGTGGTGAGTGCCAATACAATTGTCACATTCAAAAATAGATTAGATAAATTCATGGAGAGCGACACTAGGTGGGATTAGATACACGGGAGCTTAGGGTCAAAGGAACTGCCTTGCATAGGCCTACCGGCCTCGTGCAGATTCCAACGTTCTTATATTGGGAGCCAAACCGGTACCTATAGAACAACTGGTCATCCCAGACAAATACGTCCCCGTGACGCTTAAGCTGGTCCATAACACACCCATTGCGGGTCACCCAGGAAGAGACAAGACGCTATCTGTCACCAGACGAGAATTCTACTGGCCCACATTACGGGTTGATGTAGAAAAACATGTCGCACATTGCGTCGTTTGTGCTAAGCACAAGGGGTCCGTAAAAGGGCCAGCACCTATGTTGCAATACCCAGTACCAGAGGCGCCATGGGATGTTGTTAATATAGACTTACTACAGCTCCCCCAGAGCCAACATGGTTCGCGCTACTTATTGGTGTGCGTCGACCAGTTCTCTAGGTTTCTAGTTCTAGCGCCTCTCAAGGACAAGACAGCCACACGCGTGGCCCATGCCCTCGTGACTCACGTGTTGTGTCCACATTCGTCTCCTCGAATTCTTTTGAGTGACAATGGCACCGAGTTTAGGAACTCAGTATTGAGCGAAATAAGCGCTCAGTTTAACATCACGCAATCCTTCATCACAGCTTACCACCCAGCTGCTAATGGGTTGGCGGAGAGGGCTAATAGGAAAATCTTACAGGTCCTCAGGCCTATCGTGAACGATCTCCACGATAACTGGGAGGATTGGCTATCGCATATAGCCGCTTCCATAAATACGTCGGTAAACGACTCTACGGGAAAGTCTCCCAACTGCATCTTATATGGGGTGGAGAAACATCTTCCGTACGACTTCCTAACAATCCCTCAACAACCTCTCTACAACATTGATAGGTACGCACAACAGCAGATGCATATGTTTTCTAAGATACACTCCGATGTTAGGTGTACGTTAAAAGCTACGAAGGTTGAAATGATGTCAAAACAACACAAACAGGCCGTCCTGGTGAAATTAATAGAGGGTGACACAGTCATGATTAAGCAAGCGGAAAGGAGTTCGAAACTGGGGGCTAAATTTGTGGGTCCTTACCGTGTTGTTCGGAATGTCAGGGGAAATCGGTTCGAGGTTCTCGAGTCGAATAGTGGAGTCAGTCTAGAAGTTCACAGTGATCGTCTGAAAGTAACTCCCTCACCTTTGGACCTTGATATTGGTACTTCCCCCTCAGAGTCAAATGTTCAACAAGATAATCCCAACACCCATAGCTATAACTTGAGACCACGGGTTTAAATACTTCATTCCCACCACTTTCAGATCATGATGTTGCGTTTTCTGACCATCTTGTTGTCCCTCGGCTCCCTGCTTGCAACAACACCCATCCACCTGATGCCTGGTGCCCTCACGGCACACATAGGAGAGGTCTTCCTCATAGAAGATGTGCTCCTCGTAAAATATCCATATACTTCCTTGACCAACACCACGGACACAATCAGGATGGTCTCAGAAAAACTGCTCGGCATGGCAGACGCCATCCGGGCTACCAAGACTAGGGAATCAAAGGCACCTTCTAGTACCAACTCTCTGACTCTTTTTCAACTACTGGAGGATGGGATTCTGTTCTTACGGGGAAAAGTTGATGAGGTAAACATGGATTATAGTTTTTACTCAGTTCACTCTCGGGTAAAGAGGGGGTTGCTCAACATCGTGGGGTCCGCCTCAAAGTTCCTTTTCGGTACGGCTACCGACGAGGACGTTCGCGATTTGCGGGACCACTACGCTCATGTTCTTTCCTTTGCTGCTAGAAATCGCAGGGTGATCAACGCCAATTGTAGAAAACTTGCGCAATTGCATAATAACATTGAGGAACTGCTAGAGCAGACAAATAAGATGGTAGAGGTTATCAACATAGTTGTCAAACAGATCGACCAGGTGAATCAGTTTCTCCTCCTAGATCAGGCCTTGCATGTATTGGAAAACGTCATTAACTCCGTCGCAACGGCTAATCAGCAGGTTATTAGCAACATGGTTGATGCAGCGCACGGTAGAGTCACACCTGCCTTGTTCCCTCTACACGATTTGAGAACGACTGTCCAGATCGGGTATCAAAATTATAGCCTAACTCCTTTATTCACCCCGGACATGAGTCAATATTTTTACCCCTTGATTGAGTCCAGCCTCACCCCTGATGCCATAATCATTCATGTTCCATTTCAGACGGCGGACGTGTTTGAGGCACACGAAATTGTCTCGTTCCCTTTTTCAGCAAAGGACAGTGTGTTAGCCCTGGACACGTCCCCGTCTCTTGTTCTAATCGCGAAGGATTTCGCTCTGTATTCAACGGGTAGCTACTCACTCTTGCAATATTGCAAGGAGACGGTCTTCGGGCGATTCTATTGCTCTGCGTCTCTCTTTGCCTTCCTTCCAGTTCGGGGAGGGGTATGCGAGATCGCCCTCACCCGCGTGAACGCGTCTGACGCTCTTTCCCTGTGCCCCTACAAGCAGCTAACACCAACGCCTGTTTTCCATAAGAACTTTCAGGGTCTGCATTATTTTTATTTCCCTCAGTCATTCTATATATCGGTCATCTGCCCGGAGGGTACCACTTATCAACGGGTTACTGGTCACTATGCCATAGCGGAAGCATGCTATATCCGCTCCACTAACATAACAACGTACCCGTCCCGGATCCGTCTGGTTTTCACGGCCAATATTTCCCATCGAGTGTTTC
The DNA here is from genome assembly GCF_024679095.1 of Eriocheir sinensis. NCBI lineage: Eukaryota > Metazoa > Arthropoda > Malacostraca > Decapoda > Varunidae > Eriocheir > Eriocheir sinensis. The sequence goes on from NW_026111948.1 coordinate 136,530, forward strand.
CTCTACGGTCTCTTGATGACATTCATTTCTCCAGCATCTCGTATGTGACTAATTCCCTTAATTCATTGTCTTTCGCGGACAAAACAGAGTTTGCGGAAACCCTGGAGGAATCGCTGCCTGATTATTTGCATCTCCCCTACCTGTACCCTGGATTTTTGGTACCAATGTTTCTGATGTTCGTCAGTCTCGTCGTCATGTGCTACCTTATTAGGAGAAACTCTGTCCTGCACGATTATTTGGTTGTGCAGACACGGCGACTGGATGCAGGGAGGCCACTGGCAAGGTAGTTTTTCCTTTTCTCAGACAAGTCAGGGGACAGAAACCTGGCTGCTCCTATACTTAACATTGTACTGTGTTTCACTACTGTATTTTTTTTTTAGGAGCTAGATGACCGTTTCATTGTCTGTAACTATGCCAGTTGATAGTTTCTTATACATGTGTCCTTATATTTATCTTTTGAGAGGTTTCTTATGTTTCATGTCACACACGTTGTGGTTTCCCTCTCACTATTTATATTATAACTCCACATCTGTTCTTGCATAGCCAGTGTTTTAATGTAATTGTGTCATTGGAAGTCTGCTTGACAAACTCCCACTATGTATGTTCATGGTAACTAGACTGCTATTTAGATTTTTATATATCGCGAGGTCGCGATCACTGGTAGGTGACCGAGCAGTGTTATAGTAGGATATCAATGTATTATTATTATTTAATATCACCACGAATTAGGCATACAATTGTCAATGGAAAAAACCCACGACAGATAGATCACGCCACCTTATAGGAATGTCGTCCGTCAGTGTTTACCGTCCCAGTTTTGTATACTTCGCACTCCGATGGTGCGTGGAGGTCACCTTGACATACATGACCAATTGTAACAATTATTTTCCAACCTGTAACTCGCGACTCCTTCACGAGAGTCCGACTGACACACAACGACAGTCGCTCTCGCTCCGTCGCTTCTTGTACATAAAGGCTACGAATATAATTCGCCTTAAGGAAGCTGAAGTCCTAATCAACACCCTTTAAACGCCCCCCGACAAGCCCGTTACATTCTTACAACGTTCTTTGGGGACCCGTGGATAATCTTCTTTTGTGTGTGTGTGTGTGGGGAATGGCGGAAACTAGTCATTTCCCGTGGAAGTGAAGCTTAAAAGTGCTTATATCCCAATTTATCCTAACCTATCACGCTTGTTCTCGTGCTGTCAATGATAGAGAGGTAGCTCACAAAAGATACCAGAGCCTTCAAACTAATGCTAATTATGAACTTTACATTTCTGCCCGAAATCGTGCCAAATCTATTCTCCGACTAACGAAAAATTCTTTCATTAATAGAAAATGTCAAAACCTTGCTTTCTCTAACTCTTCCCGTGACTTCTGGCATCTAGCCAAAAACATCTCCTCCAACTTCACTTCTTCATCTTTCCCTCCACTCCTCAGTCCTGACGGCAACACTGCCGTCTCATCTATCTCTAAGGCTGAACTCTTCTCTCAAACTTTTTCTAAAAACTCCACTCTGGACGATTCTGGGCATATTCCTCCTACTCATCCCCCCTCTGACTCCTTTATGCCTGTTATAAAGATTCTTCAAAATGATGTTTTCTATGCCCTCTCTGGCCTCAATCCTCAGAAGGCTTATGGACCTGATGGAGTGCCTCCTATTGTCCTTAAAACTGTGCCTCCGTGCTGTCACCCTGCCTGGTCAAACTCTTTCGCCTCTGCCTGTCAACATCTACCTTTCCTTCTTGCTGGAAGTATGCCTTCACACAGCCTGTACCTAAGAAGGGTGACCGCTCCAATCCCTCAAACTACCGTCCTATTGCTTTACTTTCTTGTCTATCTAAAGCTTTTGAATCAATCCTTAACCGTAAGATTCAAAAGCACCTTTCCACTTCTGACCTTCTATCTGATCGCCAGTATGGGTTCCGCAAGGGGCGTTCTACTGGTGATCTCCTAGCCTTCTTAACTGACTCTTGGTCATCTTCTCTTAGCCGTTTCGGTGAAACTTTTGCTATTGCGCTGGACATATCAAAAGCTTTTGATAGGGTCTGGCACAAATCTTTGCTTTCTAAACTACCCTCCTACGGTTTCTATCCTTCTCTCTGTACCTTTATCTCCAGTTTCCTTTCTGACCGTTCTATTTCTGCCGTGGTAGACGGTCACTGTTCTTCCCCTAAATCTATTAACAGTGGTGTCCCACAGGGTTCTGTCCAATCTCCCACTCTTTTTCTGTTGTTCATTGATGATCTTCTTTCCAAAACGAACTGTCCTATCCATTCCTACGCCGATGATTCCACTCTGCATTATTCAACTTCTTTTAATAGAAGACCCACCCTTCAGGAACTTAACGACTCAAGGCTGGAGGCTGCAGAACGCTTAGCCTCAGACCTTACTATTATTTCCGATTGGGGCAAGAAGAACCTGGTGTCCTTCAACGCCTCAAAAACACAGTTTCTCCACCTATCCACTCGACACAATCTTCCAAACAACTATCCCCTATTCTTTGACAACACCCAGCTATCACCTTCCTCAACACTAAACATCCTCGGTCTATCCTTAACTCAAAATCTCAACTGGAAACTTCATATCTCATCTCTTACTAAATCAGCTTCCTCGAGGCTGGGCGTTCTGTACCGTCTCCGCCAGTTCTTCTCCCCTGCACAGTTGCTGTCCATATACAGGGGCCTTGTCCGCCCTCGTATGGAGTATGCATCTCATGTGTGGGGGGGCTCCACTCACACAGCTCTTCTGGACAGAGTGGAGGCAAAGGCTCTTCGTCTCATCAGCTCTCCTCCTCATACTGATAGTCTTCTACCTCTTAAATTCCGCCGCAATGTTGCCTCTCTTTCTATCTTCTATCGATATTTCCACGCTGACTGCTCTTCTGAACTTGCTAACTGCATGCCTCCCCCCCTCCCGCGGCCCCGCTGCACTCGACTTTCTACTCATGCTCATCCCTATACTGTCCAAACCCCTTATGCAAGAGTTAACCAGCATCTTCACTCTTTCATCCCTCACGCTGGTAAACTCTGGAACAATCTTCCTTCATCTGTATTTCCTCCTGCCTACGACTTGAACTCTTTCAAGAGGAGGGTATCAGGACACCTCTCCTCCCGAAACTGACTTATCTTTCGGCCACCTCCTTGGATTCTTTTGAGGAGCAGCGAGTAGCGGGTTTTTTTTTTTTATTAATGTTTACTTTTTTGTGCCCTTGAGCTGTCTCCTTTGCTGTAAAAAAAAAAAAAAAAAAAAAACCTAACCTCCTAATTTTTTCACTATCCCTTAGTATTAATTTGCTGGAAAAACGTTATTAAGAAAAGTTGTTGGAATTGTCGTAATGTAGACGCAAACAACATACAAACTGTTGTGTGAGCGGCTGAGACGAAACTTCACAAATACCGAGTTTTCTTGCAAGAATGAGACAAACATGAGGGTGCTCAAGGACTTCTATGCATATTACTTTTAGATAGTTTGGGGGATGCAGGGCCTGATACTGGAAATATTACTGAAACTGCATTAAGCTCCAGTAATCAACTGATGACATTAATTCCATGTTACTGTTTCAGGTCCTTCACAGCCAAGTGTAAGCCGGGTGTTCATGGATGTGGCAAATGCTTTGCCCAACAAGGCAATGCGTGAAATAAAGATGCCCTCTTCAGAACAAGAAAGAAGAGCAGTGGCTAGAAACTTTTCAAGAATACGCAATTTGCCCAGAGTTGTTGGAGCTATTGATTGTAAGACTCTAAATAACTGTCCAGAAAAATATTTATTAATGATGAAAATAATGGTTTGCTGTTGTCGAAGTAATAATTGATACATCAGCATGTATATTTATATTTATGTTGTCATTGAATATGCAAATATTTATGTGAAAAAATGTCCACAGGTACACATGTTGCCACCAAGGGTCCAAGCATCGATGAGGCCCTGTACATAAACAGGAAAAGGTTCCATTCGCTAAACATACAAGTCGCATGCGATGCTGCTGGCTTGGTCACTAGTTACTGTGTCAGATTCCCAGGTAATTTCAAATATTAGGATGTCAGTCGGTACTCGACACATTATTACCTAACCGGAAATTTTGAGTACTAATTATAATATCTAAGCCTGATTATAATTGCTCCATAGTCAATATGCCTATAAACAGGTAAATGTTTATTACAGTGCAGATGTAGGTTTCATCACAATAACTCATTCGCAGGGTCAACAAATGATTCATTCATCTGGCGCAGCAGCTACCTGCGGGAGCGATTTGCAGAAGGAGAGTTTGGAGAGTACCTACTCCTAGGTGTGTATGGTGAGGTGTTCATCCTTAGGATAAAGAGAAGTTATTATAATTATTTTGCTTTATGCTTTGTTATAATGCAATTAAGATATTACAGGTGACAGCGGCTACCCTTTAGAATCATGGCTGATGACCCTTGTAGCTAACCCAATGACAGCAGCAGAGGAGCGCTGCAGCAGGGCTCACATTAGGACACGCTTTGTTGTGGAGCAAACGTTTGGGGTCTTGAAAAGTCGCTTCAGGTAGCTTTGCTTTCAGTTTCTGTACCACTTAATTTGCCTCTTTACTAGAGTTAGCCTTATCATGAAACATTAAGAGGTTAGTTTGTCTAATGTGGTGCAGTAAAGTGTTGTAGGAAGGGTTACAGTAATCGCTACTAAAAGTTTTTGTAGTTGCCTAACATACATTTTCATTTACAGGTGTATCCACAGGTCTGGTGGAGTGTTGCAGTACACTCCCCTGAAGTGTGCCAAGATCATGACGGCTTGTCTGCTGCTACACAACCGTTGTGTTAGACGTGGCGCTGCAGCTCCACAGCAGCTGTAGGTGCTTCTGTATTTCATTGAGAGAGTGCTATCTTTTATATACTCCACAAATTGCTGTCTGTATCAGTGCTCCTGGTATAATTAGGTTTAGGGTAGATTTATTAACATACATATGCAGTAGCAATGTCAAGTGGAGGTGCTAGTTATTCGGCATATGCTACAGTATGCCAGTACTGCTAAAGTTCATATTTAACTTATTTTCATTACCTCCCCAGCAGAAAGATGAAGAAGGAGACTTGCCTCCTGCGGCCGGACACCATGAGCGTGGGGCAACTGTCCGAGAGGAACTCATCCAGAGATGGTTTACATGAGATCTGCAGTGGAACTGCTTAAGTGTGTGTTTGTGTGTGTGTGTGTGTGTGTGTGTGTGTGTGTGTGTGTGTGTGTGTGTGTGTGTGTGTGTGTGTGTGTGTTGTAATTTCATTATTTTTTTTCTCTCTCTCTCTCTCTCTCTCTCTCTCTCTCTCTCTCTCTCTCTCTCTCTCTCTCTCTCTCTCTGTATGCATGTATGTATGTATATATTTCACAGGATTTTTTTATTTATTTTTTGTTAAGTTCTCTGTAAGTAATTAAAAAAATGTTAGGATAAGTTTTCAGCAACAAATAAGGAGCTAATGAAAATTTAAAATTTTAGTGTAAATATATTCAACCATACGCAACATTGTATAAAAAAACATGATATCCTTTTATAGAAAAATATAAAATCTTAGTATAAATATTATCAACCGTATAAAGATGTATAGCTATAGTTTCCTTTTATTAAAAAAAAATAAGGAAATTTTAGTATAAGTAAAATATTATAAAAGAGTACATGCCAATATGACCTCTTATGCATTATAAAATCTTTGTGTTAATATAATCAATCCTGAGAAACTAAGATTACAGCACAGCTCACTTTGAGGTATACTAGAATCCTGAGAAACTAAAATTATAGCAGCTCAACTTGAGGTAAATGGTATTTGGGGTAAAAAAAAATAGAAAAGGCGACTAGAAACATGAGGAACTAAAAATGTAACACAGCTCAACTTTAGATTCTGGTATCGGGAGCAAATGGAACGTGACTAGAATCCACAGATAGAAAAATATATAATGTTTACATCAAAACTTAATCCTGAGGAAGAGAAAAAAATCAATATTTACACCTAAAATCAAAAAACTAATGAGAAAAAACTAACAACCTTAAGAAAGACAAAATAACTTGATCCTCTAAGATTTACGTCATAACTTAGTGATTAAAGGAGATTAAAAAAATCCAGGAAATAAAAATAATTAATCCTATATGATTTAAACCATGAGGGGAAAACCTATGGCTTCCTATTTAATTCGGCCTCCCATAGCCTGAACAAGTTTTAGGATGGCTGCTGGTGTTTCAGCTAATTTCTGCAAGGCAGCCACAGTCTCCCGCTGCATTGCAGCACACTCCCGCTGCAGTGCCACATTCTCCGGCTGTAAAGACACAGCCTCTCTTTGACTCCCCACAAGGTCGGAAATAAGGTCCCGTACTTCATTTACATTAAGAAGCTGAGGTGCCACCTTAATCTCCTCCATGAAACCTAGAATAAAAAAATAAAAAAATGCAAAAATTTAAGTAAATCCAAAAATTTCAGCAAGTTTGTTGTGATATGTATCTTGGAATGGTAGAGTGAAAGCAGAGGGTTTTGGGCAAAAATAGTGTACAAAACAAACCTAATACATATAGCACTCTACTTCTCATGCTGCTGTAAACAGCAATGTTTTTGTTATATTCATCTGTTAACCAATTACAGTTAAGCAATTGGCACATAACGTCTCATTCTTTAGTCATTAAACTCTCATGCCGCTGATAGCGTCTTATTTTAAAATATTCGTTCATGAGAATGAACACTTATGTACTTCAAAGGAAGGTGTGCACAGTTTAAGGCTTTAAACCAAATACAAATAAAATGCACCGATAACTACCATAGTACGATGTTACTATATGATTCACCTTGACTCAAGGCTGCTATCAGATATTATTGGGATTCTCCGCTCCTCCTTCAATCACCATGACAGTAAACTCTCCTGCGGTGTACCACTTGTGGATGGATGGGTACCTTCTTGAGCAGGACCCAGAGCCTGGGAGGGAAGGCACTGTGTAGCACCAGCTACATCTGAAATATAGTTAGGAAATGGTATTATCACAACCACATGTAAAGTTGGGGACATATGGTAAGCTGCATGTGGCCTCAGTGCTTATCTCCAACACGTCAGTCCCTTGAGCCCATGGTATGCCGGAACATACTGTCCTGCTGGGACACAGGGCCAGTGTGACATCCAGGTTGCCACACTTTACCTTTCCCAGGTACACATTTATGAATCCACCAGAAAGGGCAGGATTAACATCTGGGTGAACTGTCACTGATGACTCTAGGACCAAATCTTGTTTGGAATAGGTCTGTGTCTAAAATTCGTATGCAATTGTTCATCAAGGATAATGTTTGTATGACAAAAATTTGTATGGAAAAGTTCGGATGCAAAAGTTAGTATGGTGTTTGTACGATATAAAGTACATATTGTGCCTGTCAACATCTACCTTTCCTTCTTGCTGGAAGTATGCCTTCATACAGCCTGTGCCTAAGAAGGGTGACCGCTCCAATCCCTCAAACTACCGTCCTATAGCTTTACTTTCTTGTCTATCTAAAGCTTTTGAATCAATCCTTAACCGGAAGATTCAAAAGCACCTTTCCACTTCTGACCTTCTATCTGATCGCTAGTATGGGTTCTGCAAGGGGCGTTCTACTGGTGATCTCCTAGCCTTCTTAACTAACTCTTGGTCATCCTCTCTTAGCCGTTTCGGTGAAACCTTTGCTATTGCGCTGGACATATCAAAAGCTTTTGATAGGGTCTGGCACAAATCTTTGCTCTCCAAACTACCCTCCTACGGTTTCTATCCTTCTCTCTATACCTTTATCTCCAGTTTCCTTTTTGACCGTTCTATTTCTGCCGTGGTAGACGGTCACTGTTCTTCCCCTAAATCTATTAACAGTTGTGTCCCACAGGGTTCTGTCCTATCTCCCACTCTTTTTCTGTTGTTCATTGATGATCTTCTTTCCAAAACGAACTGTCCTATCCATTCCTACGCCGATGACTCCACTCTGCATTACTCAACTTCTTTTAATAGAAGACCCACCCTACAGGAACTTAACGACTCAAGGCTGGAGGCTGCAGAACGCCTAGCCTCAGACCTTACTATTATTTCCGATTGGGGCAAGAGGAACCTGGTGTCCTTCAACGCCTCAAAAACACAGTTTCTCCACCTATCCACTCGACACAATCTTCCAAACAACTATCCCTTATTCTTTGACAACACCCAGCTATCACCTTCCACAACACTAAACATCCTCGGTCTATCCTTAAATCAAAATCTCAACTGGAAACTTCATATCTCATCTCTTACTAAATCAGCTTCCTCGAGGCTGGGCGTTCTGTACCGTCTCCGCCAGTTCTTCTCCCCTGCACAGTTGCTGTCCATATACAGGGGCCTTGTCCGCCCTCGTATGGAGTATGCATCTCATGTGTGGGGGGGCTCCACTCACACAGCTCTTCTGGACAGAGTGGAGGCTAAGGCTCTTCGTCTTATCAGTTCTCCTCCTCATACTGATAGTCTTCTACCTCTTAAATTCCGCCGCAATGTTGCTTCTCTATCTTCTATCGATATTTCCACGCTGACTGCTCTTCTGAACTTGCTAACTGCATGCCTTCCCCCCTCCCGCGGCCCCGCTTCACTCGACTTTCTACTCATGCTCATCCCTATACTGTCCAAACCCCTTATGCAAGAGTTAACCAGCATCTTCACTCTTTCATCCCTCACGCTGGTAAACTCTGGAACAATCTTCCTTCAACTGTATCTCCTCCTGCCTACGACTTGAACTCTTTCAAGAGGAGGGTATCAGTACATCTCTCCTCCCGTATTTGATCTTGCTTTCGGCCACCTCTTTTGTTTCTTTTTTAGGAGCAGCGAGTAGCGGGCTTTTTTTTTATTATTGTTTTCTTTTTTTGTGTGCCCTTGAGCTGCCTCCTTTGTTGTAAAAAAAAAAAAATATGGAAAATATTCGTAATGACATAAGTTCGTCTGGACAAAATTTATATCCTATGTATTTTATTAGTAGCCATTTCTGTGTTCTAATATTAATTCCTGTTTTGAGACTATGTATAGGCAAAGAAACATACGGAAAATGGTTAATCAAGTTACTTACTCAAAGAACCACCCTCGCTGTCAGAAATGGGCAGATTTGCATACCCTGTGGGAGAAAGAAGGTCGAGCAGGGCCTCCTCAACTTGGGAGAACTCCTCTCTAGGGGGTCCCCCACCTGTTGGCATGAGCAACTATTAGGCATTTGATTGGATATTTTGTTTGAAAAAAAATGTATGTGCAGCTAATCCACATACCTTGTCTTCCAATTCTTGGTCGATATATAATATCAGCCAATGAACAAACAATGTTAAAGTAAGTGTACAGGCTCATTTGGTAGAGTGGCCTTCTCCTCAGAGCCATGTTATAGCAAATAACAGACTGATAATGTAGAAAGTCCTGGATATACCAATACATGTCTATATGAATAATATAAATATATACTAAGAATATACTAAGATGGAACCAGATGGAATCTCGGGACAAGTGCTAAAAGGGTGTATAAATAAATTATTGGAACCACTTTATGACATAATAACATGCTCCATAAATACGGAAAAACTGCCCTTAGAATGAAAAGGAGCGCACATTGTACCAATTTATGGAAGTGGAGATAAAATTGAATCACTAAATTATAGACCAGTCTCTTTGACAAGTGAAATGTGCAATATTTGTGAAAGTATAATACAAAAATAAAGGGTCGAACATTTAGAAAAGGAAAACATGATAAGCTAAATAAGGGACAGTTTGGATTTAGAAAAAGGGAATTCGTGTGTCACCAACTTTCTATGTCTCTACTCAAGAGCAATAGACGTGGTGCAAGAGAGAGAAGGATGGGCTGATTGTGTATATCTCGATCTGAAAAAGCTTTTGACAAGGTTCCGCACAAAAGGTTAATCTAGAAGCTACAGCAGTGAGGATGACTGGGGGGAAAGGTTATCGAGCGGATGAAGGATTACTCTATGGAAAGATAAATGAGGAAGGTGATGTGAGTGGAGTAACCACAGTGGGGAGAGTAGAGAGTGGAGGTCCTCAAGGCTCAGTTGTGGCACCAATAATCTTCATGTTATATATAAATGATATAGCGATTGGTATAAATAGTTATATGGGCCTTTTTTGCAGACGATGCAAAGTTAGTAAGAAAAGTGAGGACGGAGGAAGACTGTGAAGAGCTGCAAAAAATACCTGGACAGAGTGTACAGATGGAGCCAGTTATGGGAGATGGAATTTCATGCAAACAAGTGCCATGTTATGGAAATGGGAAAAAAAGACCAAGGAAAACATACAAGAAGGAAGAAGAAAACGGGAGAGAGGATAGCTGATCACCCTGTACAAATTGATTTATAATTTTGATGAGGTGGATAGAACTCTTCTTAACTGGGAAAACGCAGGGGCTGAGATGACATGGAAAGAACCTTAATAAAGGACCCTGTTTGAGTAACTTACATGGATGGCGCAACTGGTTAGAGCGCTGCGCTGCCAGGCTTCACGGTTCGAGCTTGCTCAGTCCGGAGTCTTTCCGTTGACTAGGAGTGGTACCTGTCCTCTCTTGAGGAAGGGATATGGGGTGTGTGGTGAGTGAGGTCGTGGCAGTAGTAGTTCAACGATACAGAGGACTTGCTCACGTCGAAAGGGTACCTCCTGGTGATTACGATTCCAACCTTAAACCTTAAACTACCTTGGAGATCCTGTAAGTGAATTTATTTTGAGTAGTAAGGTAGTGCCAATCATCACTTAGACACTAACATTATTGGAATTGAAATGATGAAACAAAATAGAATCTACATGTTTAATCACTAGTATGATACTGACATTTTATAGTCATAAATTTAATTTTCATAGTTATGATTTTCAGAAATGTTGGAGAATGTCATTGAGAACCAAAATGAAGTGCCTTAGGATGCATATGAAAGAGTTTGTTGCCCTCAAGGCAAAGTTTGGAGCACCCCAAAAAAGGCAGCAAATTGATGATGAGGTACCAACTGCCCCTCTCAAGAAGCGTTGCAAGCCTCGTGTAAGTACTCGTTACATGCTTTGTAATATTTTTTTATACTTTGTTTTATACTGATGAGATTATTTGATTGATTTATTTTTATGATCACATTCACATAGTGGGTGAATGCTATATTCTTCTTAGACTAGTATTTTGTCGCAGGATAAAAACTTTGTAAAATGTTATCACTACTATTGACTTTATTATAGTATTCAACCCATTTAAAATGTTTGTTTTATATGACACTATTCAAGATAAACTAAGGACGGAGCTTGATTTTCCCCAAAATTCACGCAATTGAGCAAGATGTTTTATAAAACACTGCATAGTGGTAATTGACTAAATTCACCGCAAGATGTGCTTCAACATTATCCTGATTTGTAGTGCTTGCACTGCCTTGCTGCTGCCAAGACAGGGTTGTGGCCCAGCTCCATTACTTCACTAATGTTAAGACCTGGTTGTTTTGTATAGCATGGACTAGAATAGTTGTTAACTATCTAGTGCCAATATTAGCAGCTGAATTTTATTTTCTTGTAAATTTCTCTGTCACTGGAGATCCTAGTAATTGTTTTCAAGGTATTGCATGAAGAAACCAATACAACATAGTATATGAAAATAAAAGACTATAAATGGGTACATTGGAATTTTGGGGGAATTTGATTAAAAAAATCATTGATTTCAAATGTACATATGACAGTATGAGGTGAAATGTGACATTAATCAATAGCAAAACTTTATATTCATTTGAATTGGAGTTATTTGGTAAATTGTATGTTAATGATTATGTATGATATACAGACAGGAGCATCATCTTCACCAGTTGCTGTGGAAGATGACCAGGGCCCGTATCCTCGAGAGCTATTAACTTTTACTCTTAAAGTTACTATCAAAGTTAATAGTTTCAAATTATTAAGAGTAAAAGCTATCCTCGTCAACTTTGAGTGTAGGTATTAGCAAATCCCTGGCTACTATTATCTTCTTCTTCTTCTTCTTTATGGCGGGCTCGTTGCTAAGGACGCCTCCGTGCAAAACGTAAACATCCGACAGGAATTTCGTAAATATTTCAAAAGAAAAAGAAAAAAATAAAGGTTTGCATAGGAAATACGTATAAATGAACAACAAAAACAAAATAAATGGTAAACACAAGAAGAAAAAAAAGAGAGTTTTGTGGCAGATATTAATGAAATGTAGTTAGAGGCTGCTTCTACGTCCTCACTCCCCTCCCGTTATCTCCCCTCCTTTCAAAGGGGAGATAATGAGAGCGTGTTGTTGTGACAAAGGAGTCCTTCGTCACAACACGCTCAGTACCGCACCATAACCACGTCAACTGCCACAATGAGCTCACCTACTGGAGAACCAGCGGCGAGGAGGAGATTCAATTGGTCTCAAGATGAAACGGTCTACCTCTTACAGCAGATATATGAAAAAAAACATATCATCAGAGGGCGTTACGGCAAGACTGTCACCTCTGGGGATAAGAAGAGAGCGTGGACTGAAGTGTCAGAAGCTGTGACAAGGTAATCACATATTCATGATTTAATTAGCTTATAAACTAACCTAACCTTATCAATTGGGTATTTTTTGCATAATAACACAACCACTGACTTTCGGAACAACATACCTTTCCATTCTGTACCATGTGAATTGTGTATATATGACCATTTCTGCAACAACCCCCTCTCCCTCAACAACCTAACATAACTTAACCTAACTATGCCATACTGGCCCCGTCCTACCTAACATGTCCTAAATCAATATGGCAGGTCCCCAAGTTTGTTTGGGGGAAGAGGGGGTAAATCTTAAGAATAGCGGCTCCTAGCGGGTTTGCATTTAGGCACGATGTGGTGGTTATTACAACATTTCCAGCACATACGACGGGGTTTTGACAAGCGGACAAGCGTGTTCATGTCACAAGGGGCTTATTTTTCTGCGTGGGCTCTTCCTTTTCTTCACCCTGGAGCTCACAGTCTCATTGCCCATTGACTTAGAAGAAATCGTGAGGGCACAGGGGAAAAGTATATACACCCCTTGACATAAACACGCCTGTCCTCTTGTCAAAGAGGGGGTTATTATAAGAGAGTTGAGTCATATTTACCTCTTATTTTATTTATTCTTTATTTTGATTTTTTTTCTTGGGGGGGGGGGGGGGGTCGGGCATGCCAGACTCTCAACACTTTTACAAGTATTTTATGTTGAGACTATCTGGAGAAAAGCATTTTATTCAAGTAGGTAATGAAAAGTAGTAGTTTTGGCCATGTTCATAACAACTAGAAAGTTAATGTCTTATGATGCATGTAAAAAAAAATACTGATTTAGCTTTCCATCACAGAATGTATTAAATGTTATTGGAGAAGGTATGGGAAATAAATAGCACGCCATAGAGGAACTGTTAAGAAACTCACTTCACATTTATAACCTTACAGTGCCTTCCCTGGGACTGGACCCCGTTCGCAAGAAGACTGTGAGAGGCGGTGGTACAACATACGGCAAAAATCAAAGCCCCGCATTGCGCAGTACAAGAATGAGCAGCGGCAGACTGGTAAATTTGTTGAGTTGTTATGTCTTTAAATGTAAAATTTATATTAGTCTTTTTTTTTTCGTGATCACAGAATGCAGCTATACTGGCCACAAGTAATGCCTTTATTTCAGCTTACAGCTAATACGTTCATAGCAGTGAACTGCATATTTGATATAAATATTTTTTAATGTTCATCTGTCAATGACTTTCTATTTATCTATCTATATACCTTGGCTGTCTTCCCCCTATGAAGGGAGACGAGAAGACCCTCATTGTATGGGGGATTAGCTGCACAGTTCAGACAGGGAATTTCAAGGCTTCACAGCATACACTGGTTTACCCTGCCCTTCATAGCAATGACATTTTCCCAACACCGAGTGCCCCACATGTAAGCACCTTTCTCAGAGGTCGTAGGGCCACGTCAATCCTCACACACTCTCAACTGCTTTTCATTTGCTTTTGTCACACACAGTCATTCTACTATGCCACAGTGTCACTCCTCCCTTTAACGTCTCCTTCACACCATCCATCCATCCCTTCCGGGGCCCACCCCTCAAGCTCACACCTCTCACACTATACTGACAAATTATTACATTCATTAGAATAATAAAGTAAATGTTACTTTCATAGGTGGTGGTGCACCAACTATCACATTAACTGTGATAGACGAGGTGGTGTACGACATCATCGGCCGCTCGTCTAATGTCTTTGACGGGGTAATAATGCCTTTCGGCATTGACACTGGCTTGCCTGTGCTACAAACAGGACAGCAGCAGCAGCAGCAGTCAAGCAGCGGTGAAATATTGACTGGCATGTATGTTTGTGAAACTTTTATATCCTTTTTAAAATAATGTAATAATCACTCATAAATTTACATTCTTTGTAGATACACACTTTATCAGTCAATTACTTTACAAACCAAAAAAAATAATGAAATACTTCAGTTAATAAGTAATATTTCACCTTTATGACCATTTTTCTTCAACTACCTACTTAAGTTACAAGCATTAATCACCATGACTAATATATGACCCTTTATTTCAGAACTGTACCTGTAGAGGCCATCTCACCGCAGTGCTCATTTGAGGCAATATATCTGGAGGAGGTACCATCTCCTCCTCCAGCACCCAATGGGTCAACATATGCTGCTCCGGCACCCATGACATCTGCCGCTGCCTCAGTATCTGCTGCTCTGGCACCCATGACATCAGCATCTCGCCCAATGACAACCGATATCTGTGTGTGTGTGTGTGTGTGTGAGAGAGAGAGAGAGAGAGAGAGAGAGAGAGAGAGTGTGTGTGTGTGTGTGTGTGTGTGTGTGTGTGTGTGTGAGAGAGAGAGAGAGAGAGAGATTTACATAGATGTACATAGAAAATCAGACCACACAGACCCCATGGTCCAGACTAGGTGGTCTGTCCTTAAACCTAAGTGATTTTACATTAATCAGATGGCTCCAAAACGTTGCTTTTCTACTCTAGTTAATATTAAGTTGAAGGAAGTGACGGTCGAGCTTGTTTTTAAAGGAGTCAATCGTGTTACACTGGACCACTGACGGTGGGAGCTTATTCCATTCTCGCACTACAACGTTGGTGAAGAAAAATTTGGTGCAGTCTGAGTTTACTTGTCTACATTTGAGTCTTGTGCCATTGTTCCTCGTTCGCAAAGTGTCATCGATCATAAACAATTTTGTTCTGTCTACATTCGTGAAACCATTAAATATTTTAAAACATTCGATCAGTTTTCCTCGGAGGCGACGTTTCTCAAGAGATAACATGTTAAAGGTGGAAAGCCTTTCTTCGTAGGATTTGTTGCGCAAGGAAGGGATCATTTTTGTTGCTCGACGCTGAACACCTTCTAGTTTAGCAATGTCCTTTGCATGGTGGGGAGACCAAAACTGTACCGCATATTCCAAGTGGGGTCTGACTAAACTATTGTAGAGCGGAAGTATTACATCTTTATTTTTGAATAAAAAGTTTCTTTTAATGAAGCCCAACATTCTGTTCGCTTTATTTGCTGCATCGATGCATTGATGTGAGAATTTGAGGTTTGACGCGATTTTAATCACCAGGTCCTTAACGCACTGAACACTTGTGAGTTTAACGCCGCGTATTTCGTAATCGAACTTCTTATTTTTTGTTCCAACTTGAAGGACCTGGCACTTGTCTACGTTAAAGGGCATCTCACATTTATCCGACCAAGCTGAAATTTTGTGCAAATCCTCTTGGAGGCTTTGCCTGTCTTCGTCAGTGAGAACCGAGTTTCCAATCTTTGTGTCGTCAGCAAATTTACTAATGCGATTATTGAGTCCAACATCCACGTCGTTGATGTAAATAATGAACCGAGCCCTGAGGGACGCCACTAGTGACCGGCGCCCACCCTGAGTTAAATCCGTCAATCACAACTCTTTGTTTTCTGTTGCTCAACCAATTCGCGATCCATTGGTTTACTTGACCGTCAATACCTATTTGCTTTAGTTTATAAAGTAATTTATGATGTGGGACTTTATCAAACACTTTCTGGAAATCAAGATAGACTACGTCCACTGATTTGGTTACGTCATAAATTGAGAAGAGATCGTTATAAAAGGTCAGTAGGTTTGACAGGCAGGATCTTTTGTTACGGAAGCCATGTTGTGAATCCCCAATTAATGAGTGGCTTTCGAGATAACTCACAATTTTGTCTCTAATTATGCTCTCGAGTAGCTTACCTACAATTGAAGTTAGACTAATGGGTCGGTAGTTACCTGGTATTTTTTTTGTTTCCTTTCTTAAAAATCGGTGTCACGTTAGCCTTTTTCCAATCCGAAGGGACGATGCCTTGTCGCAAGGACATATTGAATACGGTAGTGAGGGAGGAGAGTATTTCGCTCTTTGTTTTTTTAAGCAGTATAGGATATACTTTGTCGGGTCCGGGACTTTTATTTGTTTTAAGTGAATGGAGAGCTTTAAGGACTTCATCGGTTGTTATTTCAAAATTACGCAATGCATGCTCGAGATTTACAATAGTACTGGTGTTGTTGGTAGCGAGAGGAAGACTGTTAGTATTAAACACCGAGGAAAAGTAATTGTTTAAGAGGTTTGCAATGTGTTGGCTGTCAGTCACTAGTGCACCGTCGTTGTTTGTTAAAGGTCCAATACCACTTTTGATCGCCTTTCAGTTGTTTATGTAACTGAAGAAAGATTTCGGATTATTTTTACAGTTGGCTGCAATATTTTCTTCATATCTAAGCTTTGCCTGACCTATTAGTCTTTTTACTCGTCGCCTGGCATCATTATAAAGTCTAATGTTTTCGGACGTGCGTTGTTCTTTCTTTAACCTGTAAAACAATTTTCTCTCATTGACTGATTGTTTAATTTCGCTATTAAACCACGGTGGGTTTTTACTAGTGTTATTTCGCTTCTCGCACAAGGGGACGAATGTGTTATGCTGAGTGAGTAAGTGATTTTTAAAACAGCCAGGCTTCATCTACGTTGCCGTCATCTGATAGTTGTATTTCTGTTAGTTTTTTGTCGGATTTCTACGAAGTTAGCTCTTTTGAAATTGGGCACCTTTACTTTATTTTCAGTCACTGATGATTGAGCTCTAATGTCGACGCACATTAATTTATGATCGCAAGAACCGAGGTGTTCTCCTACCGTGACACTACTGACTAGGTTACCTTGGGTCGTTATAACAAGGTCGAGTATATTATTTTGTTGAGTTGGCTCAGAAACCATTTGGCTTAGATAATTTTCTTCTAGAAATTCGATCATTCTATGTGACTCGCCTTCTGTACCTGACAGTGTCGCCCAGTCGATATGGGGGAGGTTAAAGTCTCCTAATATCAGTGAGTCGTCGTTATTAAGTGACTGCCTTGAGACGCTGTACATTTCAAGGTCGTCATCGAGTGATTGCCCGGAGGTCTGTAGGTGACAGATATATTTAAATTGACTTTTGCAATGTTTACTCGCACGCACAAATGTTCAATGTTACTGTTTCCTGGTGTTTTGTCAGTGGGTTGCAAATAGCTTTTGACATAAAGGGCGACGCCACCGCCTCTACGGTTTACACGATCCTTGTTGAAGAGTCTGTAGCCATCTATGTTGTATTCGGAACTTAAATCAATATTTGTGGTGTCGATAAATGTTTCGGTTATAGCAATTATGTCAAAATTTTCTGTTAGAGCAAGACATCTCAGTTCATCAAATTTGTTTCTTAGGCTACGCGCATTGAAACTAAGGATTTTTAAGTTATCTAGAGGCTTGGTAATAGAGGTGGTGGTACTTGCGGGATCACGGTTACGGGTTTGTTGCGATGCACGGCGTCTATTTACATGGGCGGGGTGGAGGGACGTGGCTGTGACTCGTTTTTTGCTCGGATGACACGTACTGCCTCGTTGAGGAGCCTTCCGAATCTGGCAGCCCCGATGGGAGACAGGTGCAATCCGTCCCTGTGGAAGAGAAGAAGAGAGAGAGAGAGAGAGAGAGAGAGAGAGAGAGAGAGAGAGAGAGAGAGAGAGAGAGAGAGAGAGACTAGATGGATAAATCTATAAAATACATAGCTCTATACAGATAAACAGATAGATAAATAGATAGATAGATAGATAGATATGGCTATAGACAGAAATACAGACAGATGGGCAGACAGTTTTATAGATACTTGTGTGGACAGTTGGATGAAGTGACTGATGGAAAGATAAAGTTGGAAGATGAATACAGTCACACTGGCAGATATAGACAGACAGACGAACAGATAGACATTCATACACATAAACTTATCTCTCTCTCTCTCTCTCTCTCTCTCTCTCTCTCTCTCTCTCTCTCTCTCTCTCTCTCTCTCTCTCTCTCTCCTCTCTCTTCCTCTCCCTCTCTCCCCCACCGTGGTTTTGCCTTCGCTTGTCTTTCTTGAGCGTGAAGAACTGTAGTCAACACGAAAACTTTTTAATTATGCTGAGAGAGAGAGAGAGAGAGAGAGAGAGAGAGAGAGAGAGAGAGAGAGAGAGAGAGAGAGAGTGAGAGTGTGTGTGTTCTGTGTGTGTGTGTGTGTGTGTGTGTGTGTGTGTGTGTGTGTGTGTGTGTGTGTGTGTGTGTGTGTGTGTGTACGCAAAACTGAATAAATTAATAGAGGAATAAATTAGTAGCTAATTAATTATTCGATTGATAAATAAATGAATTCATTGATTCACTTATGTGTTAATAATTAAATTACAGATAGATAGGAATAGATAGATAGATAGGTAGATAAAAAATAAATAGATAGACGCGGTGGCCGAGTGGTCAGCGCCCGGGTGTAAAGAGCCCGAGGACCCAGGTTCGAGTCCCACCGGAGCACGTTGACAATTTTCAAGCATCTCCGGGCCGCTAAAGATCACCACATGCTGCGCAGGTCTTCACTCAGCCCTGCCTTCAGCGACTTCGGTGACCCAGCGTTGCCAAATTATCGTACTCATCGCATTGTATTGTCGTAGTTTTTGACCAATGACTAGCAAAAAAGCACATAGAAACATCAATAAATAGGAGTTTTAACGCTAACTTCAATTTTCTATCGTCATTTGTGTAGGTACGAGAGTTTGAGGCTTAAAAAAGGATGAATACAATGTGGTTGTAACCGCCCGGCAGGGGCAGTCAGTTGATGGTTAAGGAAAGACCCGTCTGTCTGATGCGATCTCTGGTTTTATCGATCAAACCTGTCAATATGAAGTACATACCATCACACTCCGAGAATCATCTATCGTTAACTATTCTCATCACTGCATTGATAATTCAGTGATAACTGATTGGTGTCCAGTCGAGTACAAAAGACACTACATGGATCAGTATAACACATTATTATACACCGTCAGGTGTCCGACTGCCTGACGTACATACAAACACAACATATGGAACACTATAACACATAAGAACACAACTTCAACGGAACTTACACTGCCAGGGTCTATAAACACCTCGGGCTCTCGGTCGCTCGTCCGCCTCAACGTCTTCCCTGCACCAATTTCCTTAACCGTCTGCCCTTTGCCGGGGCCTTCGTACTCGCTGCCCTCCTGTATGGGACACACTCATGGCTCTGAACAAGGACGCCTTCATACGAGTGTAGGCCGGCCTAATGGATTTGGTGACCTCTCTGACCGACGATAATGGCCTTTGCGATAGTAAACCTCTCCCTTATTCCTTCCTCTCCACTCTTCCACCTCCCTCCTCATCTCTCTCCACTTCTCACCCTCTCTCATTTACCTTTATTTCCTCATATCGCCAAACGGCGATAACAGTGGTGAATACGATAATCTGGCAACCCTGCTTCGGTCAGTCAAGAGGAGCACCAGGGGGTCATCATATATCACGGCAGCCGCTAGAAATACAATTCGCCTGCGCCAGTAATGGGCTGGTCGTCCAGGGGACCTCTCAAGAGCCTGCCGGTACTATGGGCAGCACCGAAAAGAAAGAAAGATAGACAGATCGATGGATAGATAGATACATCGATAGATAGATAGATACCGTAGATAGACATAGAGATAAAGGGAGATACAGAGAGAACAGAAAGCCGGACTGACGGATAAAATACAATGTTGGTCACGGCATTTCGCTTTTCTCAGGTGGACAGACGGGCGGGGAGGCGGCACACAACCACAACCTTCAGTCCATGTCCTTTGTACAAACTGGTGCTGACAACAATACCAGCATCCAGGCACTCCTTCCTCACTGCCCGACCACTGACATCATGAGTCCCGTACATAACCAGGCCAAACCTTACCAAAAATCATTCAGTACTATAATACATTCAATAACACATTACATAAATATAGATGTCGTACCCTGAGGAATGTGATACACGCCTTCTCACACTCACTCTCCCCCTCCACCTCTCCCCCGTCACCTCTCTCCTTCCCTCCCTCTTCCCACCCCCGCTCAAGCTTCACAGACACATGCTTGTTAAACGTTGACTGACATACGTCCTCTTCGGATCAAGACATAATTCATCTTTGCGGTTGTGTTCAGCATGACTAACTCGAAAAGGTTATTTGAGGCACTTTTGGCAATTAAATGAAGACTGACGTGGCGTATCTTCGGATCAAGGCGTCCAGAGTTTCCCCAGAACGTGTTTCGGAGAGGTTCAGACTGACTGGCGTGACTGAAAACGTTAAAAAGTAAGTTAACTGTAATGTGTGTGCGTCTCGTCTTGTGGTGAGGCGTCCCGGGGTTCACGAAGATGTCTTTCTGGCGTGTGGCAGGAAGACTGGCATGACTGAGAAAGGGTTATCTAATTAGTACGTTGACACAAATATATTAAGAGTTCCTCATTATTGCAATGGCCACAGTGTTTCAAGTTCATGCAACGATGACTCGCGGCCGCGTTACACACTCTCCCTTACTACGAGGCGTCGAGGTGAGACCAAACCAACGACAGCTTCTGAAGTGCTTGTCGCCTTCTATGAAATGCACAGACTTCGCTTCAAACTTTTTCGTGGCATATTTGCTTTACAATATTACAAACGAATAAAAAGCTGCCTATCGCTGTTCCTGGAAAGCCAGATGACGGTGCTCCAAAACGAATCAGCTCAGGTTCGCGAGGCGTCCCGAGAGGATTCGAGTCGTTGAAAAGAAATTGTTTTTGGTAGGGTGAGTTTACGAGTTACTGTTACACGCTTTGCTCGTTTCCTTTTTATATGATAACTGAATTGCTATACTCTTACCTTATTTTGTATGACACCTTAATTACTATACTCCTTATTTTATGAGGTCTTAATGTATATATGAAGACAACTTAATTCATTATATTGTACCATAATTTCAACGTTTCTACCTCTACCACATCGTCCGCCTTTGCATAATTGTAATCGAATGTATCAATAGGCGGTAAATAACGACGATTCGAAAGCCTTATCGATGCAGACTGGAGCGCCTGACCCTAAACACACATTATGGAATCATAATGTTTGAAATTGATACCACTCGCCTTTACCTCATCTTAATCGTATGTATCTGTTCCCCACAACGAAGGCGGACCCAGACACGCGGGCTGCACAGTGTCCCGGCGACCCTTCAGTCTGGCGGTACTTCCTCGAACACTATCGCGCGGCTCCACACGCTGCACGCCGCCAAGCACCTGGTGATGCTCATGGCTACTTCACGACACTTGATTGGCTGGCTTACCTCACGCCGTCGACACTCGGCACCGATTACTCGCCACAGACAAACACGGACACACAGACACACGCACACACCTGGCTGACTGACTGGTCACTGGAGGGCGGAGGGGCATTAACGAGGCGGGGAGACGCGAGGCTTAGTGATAGAAAACGCTCGCTTTTTCTGGTTAACTTGACGAAACAAATGCCTCCTTTCCCTTCACGCCAAATGAATAAACAAATACGGTATATAGAGACGTTATCTAACATTTAATAAACGTAGGAATAAGAAAAGATGGTGGGATTGTTGTTAGAGGCAGAGTATTGAGTAAATCAGCGTGACAGCTCAACGTCGCCGTGACGGTGTGCGCAGACTCGTCGGCTTCGTGGCGAGCGGCGGGGCTAGGCTAGGCTGAGTCTCTGCCTGCTGACCAGACGCGTTGGTGCGAGGCGTGAGGCTTTGCCAGCTATTCAGTTACCAATCAAGAAGTCATAAAACCCACCACTGCACACATAACTGCCCCTTTGAGGGGTCGGAACGTATCATCTAAACTTAAGGAAAATAAATAAATTATATTAATTAAGTCTCCCCATGAGAGTGAACGGCACCTGGCGAGTCACTTTGACCCCCATTCCGGACCCCTGAGCGACGCGCGGGGCTGCTCAATTCTAACGACCCCACACTTTTTTCTTTTTCAAAACAGGACCACGCGTCAATATAAACCAATACGCTGGATGACCAATGAGTTACCCGAGTAAGGAAAACACGTCACAAAGCAAACCATATTGAGACGAGCAGAGAGAATCGCCAAGATCACTGAACGAAGTCAGACATCAACCTTTTTTTTTAAACACTCCCTACCCCATCCCCCGCCCCCTACCTCGGCTTCCCGACCCCTTCATTCTCCTTCCGTCAATTTACGTTCCTTCCCTTCTCATCCCCTTTTTTCCTT
Source organism: Eriocheir sinensis (assembly GCF_024679095.1). Lineage (NCBI taxonomy): Eukaryota > Metazoa > Arthropoda > Malacostraca > Decapoda > Varunidae > Eriocheir > Eriocheir sinensis. The sequence goes on from NW_026111948.1 coordinate 159,075, forward strand.
TCCCTTCCTTCATGGTATAAAGTAATCCTTCCCTTCCCTTTCTTTTCGTTCCCCTTGGTTCCTTTTCTTTCATGGTTCCAAAGGACAGTCATATGTGTAAAGCAGAGCAAAGAGAAAGACTGAGGACTGCAAAGACAGGCGCAGGAGGAACAAAAACCTCGTGCTTCCAGTTTGGTTACGAGACACTGAACCTCTTTCAAACCAGTGTGAGTGAGGGAAGCGAACTTGTGTGATATTTTCTTCCCCCTATCAGTCTGAGGTCACTTGGATGTGTGAGTGTGACCTTGACTTCTCAAACAAACGTGACGATTATGAACCACTTAACTTCTCATTATCAAACTTGAGAAAGTAAAGGAAAATAACCTGGTGTGTCGCTCTCTTTTCCCTACAAGTTTAAGGGGAGGCTGAGATCGCTTGGCTGAGTGTGACCTTGACTTCCTAAACAAACGTGAGGGCTATGAAACACTACCTTCATTAAAACCAGTGAGAAAGAAAGAGAAGGTAACTAATTTGGAGTGTCGTTTTCCTTACCCGACAAGCTTAATGGCCGAGGTCTTTTAGTTGTTACTGTGACCTTGACTTCTTCAAACAACGTAAGGATTATGAACCATTACATTAACCTGTATGAGTGAAGAACAAAAACTGGGTGCGTCGATTTCTTTCCCCGACGATCTTAAGGGAGGCTGAGGCGTATGGCCTTGACCTCTTTAACCAACGTAAGGTTTATGAACCACTTATTAAACGAGTGAGAATGAAGGAAAAAAAACGGTGTGACGTTTTCTTTATCCCTGAAAAACTTAAAGGGAGGCTGAGGTCACTTAGCTGAGTGACGCTGACTTCTTAGCAAACGTGAGGCAAACCTGGCGCGCCTCGTTTTCTTCGGGAACGGGCGTGAGGGAGGCCGTGGCGGCGATGGGCGGGCTCGTTGGAGAGGCATTTCGGCGGGCCTGGAGAGGCGCGCGAAGTATTCACAGTGCTCCTGTCAGCTGTGGGGAGAGGGTATGCCCCTGGAGAGTACTTACAAGTACTAATTTCCGTTTAGGAGCATGAGTGGAGTGTGGGGAAGCGGCCCAGATCAGGTAAACACACGACCCCACACAACGAAACTCGTGTTCCTATATTCCCGGAGGTGCAGTAAATGTTCCGGGAGACAAAAAATCCTTCATGCTTCCATGATGATGAAGCTAAACCAGCCATTTTGGCAGAGGCAGTTGTCCATAAGACAAAAATTAAGTATGCCCAATTCGATGCCTTGATGCATAAAAGATTGATATATGGGGTCAAATAAATTTTTTTGCTCGTTTCTCGAAAAACTCAAAATTTGGATGTTTAAAATGATAAATTTCTTTATTTTCTCAGCAACCTTATCACTTAATCGTCATAGTGTCCTGCAGGAAGTGCGTACAATACTGATATCCGCATCCGCAAAATATGTACAGTCGCTGACAGAAGTGAAGCCACAGATTTCAGAACAATTCAGTGAGCGGGCGAAAACTGGCAACTAATATGTAGGTACCGTTAATTTGAGTACCGGTATTTTACCAAAGTCCTACAACAACTAAGGTACCAGTAGGACTGGTACCATATATGCAGCCAATATGTATAATAAGGAGAATTTCCCGCCTAAAAATTTGCTAATATCTGCTATTAGTTATTAGATAATAGATATTTTCATAATACCTATAATGTTTTTTTATGTAAAAGTAAGTATCTTGATATTATTATACCTACACATAAAAAAAAGTCCAGAGGTAGTTGAATAGAAAGACGGACTATTATATCAAAGTCAATCTTGAGTATTGACCCAACTACCCACACGCCAAAAAAAGTCCTGAGTTAGTTGAATAGGAAGACGGAATATTATATCAAAGTCAGTCTTGGTAGAATATCGAACTGCATTGAAACTCGTATAAAAGAGCGGACTACGGAATATTACATTAAAGCTGTCTTAGAGGGTATCGAACTACATAAACATAATATAGAAAAGGAAGATTGAGTTTTATATCGTGGAGAAAATTACAAAAAAGTATAGTATTTTAGAGACACATTGGTAGAGAGAGAGAGAGAGAGAGAGAGAGAGAGAGAGAGAGAGAGAGAGAGAGAGAGAGAGAGAGAGAGAGAGAGAGAGAGAGAGAGAGAGAGAGAGAGAGAGAGAGAGAGAGAGAGAGAGAGAGAGAGAGAGAGAGAGAGAGAGAGAGAGAGAGAGAGAGAGAGAGAATTTAATTTAGTTTAGTCTTTGCTTTACAAGAGTTTGGAGCCTCCGTTTTCTCTCGTGGTTTTTGATTGACAGTGACAAGAAGTTTGTGTGTGCGTCCCTGGTCCGTGTGTGTGTGTGTGTGTGTGTGTGTGTGTGTGTGTGTGTGTGTGTGTGTGTGTGATTGGATGTCCGAGGCACACACTCAAGATAAATGAAAAGCGATAGAGAAGAAAATTTGTGATAAGGAATAAGGAAGAAAGACGAGTAGGGAAGAAAAGGAGTGAAAGGAAGAACGAGAGAAAGGGAAGAAAAAAGAAAGATGAAATAGAATAAGGAAAACAGAAAAAGAAGAGAAAAGGGAAGGAGTGAAAGAGGAAGAAAACAGAAAGTAGGAAAGAAAATTGAAAGATAGAACAAAATCAGGGAGGGGAAAGAAAAATAATATAATCATAAAGAACGAAAGGGAGGAAGAAGAAGAGGAAGAAAATACATCAAAGTGAATTAGGAAAAAAATAACTCTAATAAGAATGGAAAACAGGAAGGAGAGGGGAAAATATAATTAGTAAGGGTGGAAGGAAGGGAGGAAGAAGGAGGAGAAAGATATAAAGAAAATGCGAAAGAACGCTCAAAGCGGAAAGGAAACCATCGAGGGGGAATAGATAATTAGAGGAGGTAAAGGAGGAAAAATTAAGAGGTAGGAAAAAGACATTAATGGAAGGAAGAAAGAAAACTCGAATATGGATGAAAGGAGGGAAAACGGGGGAAATGAAGGAGGAGGAGGAAAAAATCATAAATGGAGGTAGGAAAGAGGAAATGAGGAAAAAAAGTAGGAAAGAGGGAACAAGGAAAGAGATCTAGCATATGAAAATAGAGCAGAGAGGAGGGGGGCAAATAAAATTAGGAAAAACACACCTGGAAAGAAAGAGGGAAAATTCTTAAATGGAGGTAGGAAAGAGGAAATGAGGAAAAGTAGGAAAAGAGGGAACAAGGAAAGAGATCTAGCATATGAAAGTAGAGCAGAGAGGAGAGGGGAAAATAAATTAGAAAAACACACGGAAAGAAAGAGGGAAAAATTCTTAAATGGAGGTAGGAAAGAGGAAATCAGGAAAAGATGTAGGAAAGAGGAAACAAGGAAAGAGATCTAGCATATGAGAATAGAGCAGAGAGGAGGGGGGAAAATAAAAGTAGGAAAAACACACGGAAAGAAAGACGGAAAAAAACATAAATGG